>NW_019742552.1:1199197-1205282 GCF_002891405.2 Cryptotermes secundus | reverse complement strand
AATTTTAAATTTTAAATTTAAAATTTAGAGAACATTTTAAAGGATTTTAAAATTATAACTAAAGATTTTATAGTGCTACTACAGGAAAATCAAAATTGACGTGTACAAAATAATCTACATACCAGACAGATATCAACGAGGTAGATGTTGATAATAACGAAGAAAGTAACAATGTGTTTTTTAAATGTTAAATTTTAAACTGGGTTCAGTGTGGCAGCAACGTAAGAGTATACACCTGATGATGGCCGTTAGAGGCCGAAACATGTAGTGTAGAAGAGAGCAAGATCAAAGAAATATAATGTATATTGTTTGCACTTGGGACGGAGTTTGTATCATTTATCGTGTAGAGTGCAACAGGATGCTTAAATATAATACATAAAAGGTCTTAGGACGAATATAAATTAGGTCATGGCTCACGACGAGGCCCGAAAAAAAAAGACTCTGCTGACGAGGACCAGCAGCAATTTACTAGACTGGATTGAACAGGATTGGTGTTTAGCTGTGAGACCGTCACTAGCCGGCAAAGACGTGAGTACGGAAGCAGAAGAACATCCATTGGTCGGAGCCGCTACCTAACACCGACTGGCGAATACTACAAGGTGTGTCCCAAAAGTCATGAAATATATATGTATATATATATTTTTAATTTATTGATGATATCGGTACAAAGTGTTAATATTCTTCAAAGTACTGTCCATGAGCATCTACACATTTTTTCCACCGACTCACCCATGCCCGGTACGCCCCCTCAAAGGCCTCGACGGGAACCTCATTTAAAGCTGTTGTCACGGCCGCTTGGATAGCCTGAATGCTTTCAAAACGGCGTCCTTTGAGTGCAGTCTTGATCCTCGGGAACAAAAAGAAGCCGGCCGGAGCTAGGTTGGGGCTGTAGAGTGGCTGCGGCAGCGTTGCCACGTGGTGCTTCGCCAGGAACTCACTGACGACCAGAGACCAGCTTGGCGCACACCTTACGCATGTTCAATTCGTCCATAACGATGCGATGCACAACAGTTTTTGGAATGTTCAGAGTGTCGGCTAACAACCGGACAGTCATTCGACGGTCAGTATTCAACAAATCACGCACACGAGTCACATTTTCATATGTTTCGCTTGTTGATGGCCGTCCAGAGCGGGGGTCATCTTCCATTCCTTCCTGGCCCTCCTTAAACTTCTTCACCCACCTTGTAATTTGCACATATGATAGAGCAGACTCCCCGTAGGCTTGCTTAAGCAGTTCGTGAGTTTCGGCAGCTTTTTTATTGAGCTTTGTGCAGAACTTGACCGCCCAACGTTGTTCGAAAGTATCCGCCATCGCGCGCCGTGGTCACAAAAGACAGGTGCACTAAATCAGCGATACTGACACCTCCGATGCTCGAGCAGACTGACCTTGGGCGCGCTGTGAAGCTAAAGGCTTCCCCCCCCCCCTAACCCAACCGGTTCCAGTGCGCTCCGACCAGTAGGAGCGCGCGAAAGAAATATATTTCATGACTTTTGGGACACACCTTGTATAACAGACTTGGACTTATCGTGAACTCCTTATAATTATTTCAGTTACTAGATATAAATGTTCAATAAATCCAGTTGTCAGCCCAAATCCTGTGTCTAGTTACTAATATGTGAGAGTATATCCTTTTACCGAAGACTTCAGTATGCTGTTGTCTATTTTTGACATACACGGTGTGTCCAGGATCCGTTAGGACTAATAATTTTTTTATTTTGACCTCCAATGCCATCTGTTGGCGAGTTGTGGCGTTAAGATTCTTGAAACTTCAGCTGTGGCTGTCTATAATTTCAAAGCGCAAGCATCGCTGACCTTGAATGTACGAGTAACACTACTGTTCTGACGCTCTTCGGAAAATGGCTGTTGAACAGAGAGCCAACATCAAATTTTGTATGAAGTTAGGCAAAACAGCCGGACAGGCGTACGAAATGACGAAACGTGCGCAGGGTAGTGATTATTTGAGTCGCTCAAACATTTTTCGATGGTACGCTGTATTTCGTGACGGCAGGGAGGATATTGAAGACGTTCCACCTGCATTAAAGCCGAGAACAAGTGGCATGAAGAAAATGTGAAAATAGTGACCGAATTCCTTGCATCAGACAGATGTGTTTCTGCAAGACTCATCGAGGAGCTTTTGGAAATACCAGAAATTACTGTGCAACAAATTTTGACCAAGGATTTGGGCAAATGGAAGGTCTGTGCGCGATTTGTACCGCACGCGCTGTCAGGCGATGAAAGACATGCCAGAGTGGAACACTGCAAAGACATGTTACGGTCGGCCCAAAGTGATAGAAAATTAATAAAATCGATTGTTACTGGTGACGAGACATGGTGTTTTCAATATGAATCTCTCACAAAGCGGCAGAGTGCAGCGTGGCTCAGCTCAAAGAAGCCGAAACCAAAGAAAGTGCGCATGCAAAAGAGTCGAGTAAAGACGCTGCTAACCGTTTTCTTCGATTCCAAAGGAATCATTCACAAGGAATTTCTGCCAGAAGGACAAACAGTGAATTCTAATTATTATCTCGGAGTCCTCAATCGTTTGTGGGCGAGAATTCTTCGAATTCGACCTGAATATCGAGAGCAAGTTTCCTGGTTTATCCTCCACGACAATGCCCCACCCCATAAATCGAAGATCGTGTGCGATTTTTTTGGCCAGAAAAGGGATCACAGTCCTTGATCATCCTCCGTATTCGCCAGATTTGGCTCCAGCAGATTTCTGGTTGTTCCCAAAAGTTAAGTTGGCGATGAAAGAAGACCGTCACAACACCATCCAGGACATCCAAACGGAATGTACCGCAGTTTTAAACGCGATTCCACAAGAGGAGTACAGTGACTTTTTTCGAAAACTTTTCAATCGATTCCAGCTATGTATTGATTCAGAAGGAGACTATTTTGAATAAAAAGAGTGAAATTTTTAAAATAATTCACGTCTTGTATTTTTAATAAACACAGTCCTAACAGAACCTAGACACATTGTTAAGTGTTGTTATTGTAAAGATTTCGGTCTTCTTGCATGTGACTTTGGTACATCTGTAGCAACTATCTTGAGGAACCTGTTGTCTGTATCATCTGGTCTGAGAATGAAAGTACCCTGATATCCGTAATCTTGACATTCGCCGCCTTGAAAACTTCAAATCTCACATTTATGAATACTTATAAAACTAGTATGGCACGCGGTAGCGTAGTTGGTTGAGGCATTATGCACTATACCCGTTGAGGTCATTGGATTTCTTCAATTTACCTAATCCTTCCAGCCGCACTATGGCCCTGGGGTCGACTCAGCCTCTAACAGAAAAGAGTACCAGGAATATCCTTGGGGGTAAGGGCGGCCGGCGCGTAAGGCTGACAACCTTACCGTCATCTATGAGCCGATTGTCTAGAAAATGTGGGAACCTCAACATCTCACAGGGATACCTTTACTTTTTACTTTTTAGAACTCTAGTATAAAATGACTCGCAACACAGTCCAGTGTGACTGATTAATAAAAGTTGTATTTCCGTTTCTCATTTCCTTAATATGTTTCGGTCGGATAGACCATCTTCAGATGGATTGGTTGGAACATTAATGAGTTATCACAACTAATTTACTTACACAGTCAAGTATTTAAAAATAAAGTTATAAAATCTTTTTGTTAAAAATAGAACCAATGGTTCGTGTCTTGGAAATTTGTTCTCAATAAATAAAGAAGATTGTCTATCACGACGTGGTTTCGATGCCTTTAATGTCGTGGTCCCGTTGTATAGGACACTTTATATTGTACTAATTTTCTATACAACATCTGAAGATGGTCAATCCGACCGATACATGTTGAGCAAAATGAGAAACTGAAATACAATCACAATGGACGGTGTTGAGAGTCATTTTATACTATTGCTAGTGTGACGGACCAGGATGAGCGAAGTCAGCTTTAGGACACATAACTATATTATTTACGCAGGAAATGTATACAGTTTATGCACACAAATTGAGTGGTACACTATATTCTTTTATTTATGAAGTTCAACGCTGCATATATTTTTAACTGCACAAAGGTTCACACAAGCTTTCAATGATCTGATATATTTCTCGTCGCTACAGTCGTGAAAATGTTCATGCTTATTCACTAAATGTCTGGTCCTATTACACTTAACATAGCATTAATTCGTGGTTATTTATAGCGTAGACCTATTTATCTATCAATGTTCAAAGTGCATTCTGTCACAGAATATTTAAACCCTTGTAGACCGCCCCCTGTTTTGAATTTATCTTGAAATACAATCTGGTGAACAATGTTCGCTCGACCTGTTCTGTGTTTGTTTTCAATGGCTTTATGTCAACTGAAAAGTTTGTGACCATGAAATAAGAACTAACGGATTTATTTTGGAGTATACCTAAGTTGTGAATTACGGACATTGTAAGGCTACCGGCATGTATATGGGGAGGCTGAAGAAAGCCAAGAGATTTAGATCGAATGGATGTCATATATGAGGAAAATTCTTCCTTAATAAAAGTAGATACTTTACAGTTTAGGTTGTTCTTTCCACAGCGTCGAGATCGGCTCTGGGGCCCAGCCAGACACCTATAAATTGGGCACTGGGAGCTCTTTCCCTGGGGGTAAAAGAGGCCCGGGCGTGCAGCTGGTCACCCACCTCCATCTAGTGCCGATATCAAAGTGATGGAGTAGGGGAAACTTTAGCGTTTACTTTTAGAGCTAACTCTGTACCGATAGGTTGAATCAAAGAAAACGATAATTTTTGCCAGTAAATAAAAAACCACATTTCAAACACTTCTTATTATGAACAGAGATTTTCAATATGTAGGAATATATTTGTATCAAAATATGTTATGTTTGGGTAATATTATTTTATGGTAAAAGTTTAAATACAAGTAAATACTTGTGATCAGAAACTAATTCTCCTGGTCTGTTGATAAAGTAGTAAACAAAGAGAAATTACGAGTAGAATGAATTCCTTGAAATTCTTGTGTTTCCCACAAAACCAATCCGCATTCTCTTAGTTGGATATATTGAAAGCTAATAAAACTTACACGGTCTCTTCGTGTTCATTGAAGCTGGCATAATCGATCCAGGTCCATTCATTGAACAATTCATAATCGCTCATTGCAGACACTACTCAGATGGAAGGTACTGAAACTTAAACAAAATGCTAGTAGCCCGATGGTCATCACCCCAGAACGGTCTTTCAGGTACTGTACAGAAGAGAGGGTCAGTAATACACTTTACATTTTGTAACGGTATTTAATGACTACAGAGCTTTGGGACTAACCCTTAAACTGTGCTAAAAATACGGACTTTGGGTAAACCAATCAGCCTTTATAACTTTCTTGGAGCGATAAGCTTGATTGCTTCCCTTTGAACTCATGTACGAGTATATCATTTAAGGTTGCAGAAATGTAATCCGTGGACGGGTTCAGTTTTCAGGCAGATCCCGGTAGTTTATATTTGTCGATCTCTGTATCCATGAGACCTTGGACCTTGGCTGTTGAGACTGCGGGTTTCAACCCTCCTCGGGGATGCTACAGGGTTTGTCCGAAAAGTAATGTCAGTGATTTCATTGTGAAGTGACTATACGTCGCAGCGCGCTTAGACCGGTTGGGATCGGTGGAGGGGGAAGTCACCTTATGAACGCGCGGTGGCTTAGTCGTCTCCGAACTTCGTGAGAGTGACGAAAGGCTTTTCCGTGAAACTCGTTTTTGTCTCCCGTGCAAGCCGCAATGCAGCGTTCCTTGGAACAAAGGATTGCCATCAAGTTTTGTGTGAAACTTGGCAAGTCTGCAGTGGAAACTTTTCCCATGATAAAGACGGCCTTCGGTGATGATTGTCTGTCGGAACGTCAGGTCTACCGGTGGCACAAGGTCTTTTTAGAAGGCCGTGAAGAGGTCGGCGATGAAGCCCGCGCTGGACGGCCATCAACAAGCACCACCGACGAAAATGTGACGCGTGTGAGAGAACTTTTGAACTCAGACCGTCGTTTGAGTGTTCGTTTAATGGCACAGACATTGAACATTCCAAAAAGTACCGTTCACGAGATTGTGACGAACAATCTGCAGATGCGAAAAGTGTGCGCAAAGCTGGTGCCCAAAGTG
>NW_019742552.1:1051490-1199078 GCF_002891405.2 Cryptotermes secundus | reverse complement strand
ACGAGAAATTTGTTTCGGCAGGAAACCTCAATACGTCACTTGGGAGACGTAAGTCTAGACGGGAAAACAATATTAAAATTAATATTGGAGCGATAGGTTGTGAAATGTTGAATGGATTTTGGTGAGAGGAATTAATGATGGGATATTTTAACACATTGATTGATTCTTGTCCTACATGCAAGCCATATATTCAGCGATGAATTTCCGAATTCCTTAGGAAACTGAGAATTTACACTGATATATTGGGTTTTCGGACTTTATCCATCGTCCTGGTTTTTAAGATAACTAATAAAAACACGACGTTTCGGAAAATGGATCTGTTTCCGTCCTCAGGTGAAGGAAAACACATATTCTGTTGGGTCCGTTAGAAAGAGCTAGCCTCAATCACTGGATTGAGTGATTTCCTTCACCTGAGGACGGAAACAGATCCAGTTTCCGAAACGTCGTGTTTTTATTAGTTATCTTAAAAACCAGGACGATGGATAAAGTCCGAAAACCCAATATATCAGAATAAATTCTCAGTTTCCTAAGGAATTCGGAAATTCATCGCTGAATATATGGCTTGCATGTAGGACAAGAATCAATCAATGTGTTAAAATATCCCATCATTAATTCCTCTCACCAAAATCCATTCAACATTTCACAACCTATCGCTCCAATATTAATTTTAATATTGTTTTCCCGTCTAGACTTACGTCTCCCAAGTGACGTATTGAGGTTTCCTGCCGAAACAAATTTCTCGTGTCTATGCGTGCTACATTATCCGCTCAGCTCATCCTGCGTCTGTTTAATCATCTTTAACCGTCTCCTCAATAGACAAATGCAATTTATAGATCATGACGCGTGTCAGACTGCACTCATCGCTAGCAATGAAGGGGATACTATATATCGGCCTTGTATCGACGGCCGGAAGTTCGTAAAATGAAATACTTAAAATTTTATTTGATTTTAAATGACGATGTTAGCCGATCAGTATAATAAACACTCGTTATCTAATCCATGTTCTTCCAGCTATGACATTGTGGAACTCTGCATTTAGCTCACAGAGAGTACGTACTGCTTTTGTATGATCCTCAAAGTAATCAGCTATTATTTCCTTAAGCAGATTTAACCGATTAGTCTGCGTAATGCAGACAATGTGTTTTTGTTTGGTAGGAATTAACTCTTTTTTTATTTTTCTTTGGTAAGAACTTTTTTTTTTTTGCTTAGATGCACTTCAGGCTTCGACAGGTTAAACACTAGGCCTAATTAACTCCTTTTCTGATGCAGAGAGATTTGTGATCATGGTCTACTGAAGTTGCATATTAATTTCCTTCAGTTTGCAGAAATCTCGGTTATGCAGGCTAATTTACAAAGTTACGCTGCGCTGCATAGACGGCAAAAGCGTTCGAAGAAATCGCCGTTTAAGATCGATGATTCTTACATCCCTTCTCAGGCGTCAACAATTTTGTTTTGGGAATAATGCCAGATTGTTCATATAAAACAGCCCCACATTTGAATCATTCCTGGGTGGGCATATTCTAAGTTTTAGTTCATCAGTGGGCCTCTTAGTCCAGATATATGCAACTGAAGATAAAAATACCAGGTCCGATATGCAGAAAATTCTCTTAAAATGTTCACAAACACGTCCAAGATTGCAGGACGAATTCGCGAACCATGAGTTTTACCTAAGAGCGATCGTACAACAATTTGCTATGATGCAGACATTGTAATTGTTTTTTCATTGCGAATATATTCTTTTTGCAGGGATTGCAGTTTTCAAACTGAGAATAAATGGGAATTAACTCCGTGGATCAGAATCCCTCTAAACAAGCTGATAGTCATGTAGGCAGCAAGAAATTCGAAGATACTATCAGGTAGGTATACTCGTTAATGCGTGAGAGTGAGAAGAGCTAGGAGAGAGACAAGACAGATGACTCTCGTTTCTTCATGAATGGACGTTTAGTCCAGGGAACTCTACTTACATGGTGCAGTTAAAATGAGGATGAGAGTGACATATCTGTCTTAAATAAATGATCTATATGTTGACATAGACCGCATCTGTGATCTAGCGGTCAGAGTTCCTGGCTACAGATCCAGAGGTCCCGGATTCGATTCCCGGCGCTACCAGATTTTCTGAGAGATAGTGGGTCTGGAACGGGGTCCACTCAGCCTCGTGAGGATAATAGAGGACCTAGTTCAAGGAAATAGCGGCTCCGGTCTAGAAAACCGAGATTAACGGCCGTGGGGATTCTTTGCGCTGACCACGCAACACCCTCCATCCGCAAAAGTTGCCACTAACTTCGCCGACAAGCGGCGGTCGCTAGGTCGGTATATTTCGCTTGCGGACTCAAGCCACGGAGTTTGTTTGTTTGTATGTGTTGATGTAATGAATAATTGACAGATTTGATCATTAATAGGAGAGTGTTCTATCATATCTATTCATGACCTACACTGCTCCTTGATCCCATTTACATTAAATACTGGATTTCATCATTGCTTCATATTTGAGATGTGTTCAAATGAGTGTCTAAGTTATGTGGATCCCTTGTTACTACGGCATGGCGCATCCTCAGGTTGCGGGTGGACGAGGCGCCCTCCAAGTGTGGAGGGAAGCTTCGAATATATTGAATAAGCAGTCGCTGACAGTCGACAAGGGGTGGTCTCCACCTTAGGTGTTGGGCGTGCGGCTAACAACTCCTCACCGTTAAAATAAGCTTGTTATGATAGATCATAACAAGCCTCTGACCTGGACGGATTCCTTAGATAAAGGACCTAAGCAAAAGAAAATGGATGAGATTTAGTACTTGGAATATTAGAAGTATGTATAGGGCAGGTTCGCACAGAGCAGTGGCGGAAGAAATCTCAATATGTAAGTTAGATTTAGCGGGAGTACAGGAAGTCAGAAGGGACGGAGGTGGCATCGAAGAAGTAGGCGAATATACATTTTTCTATTGAAAGGGGAATGAAAATCATGAATTAGATACAGGTGTTTTCGTACATAGAAGAAACGTAGCAGCAGTTAAGGGAGTATAGTTTGTTAGTGATAGGATATCATACATAATACTACGAGGTCGCTGGTGTGAGATCGTTCTAAATGTTCATGCCCCAACAGAAGATAAAATTGACGATATGAAGTTGTACTCTATCGTAAGTAAAGAATGCGAGGTCTAATCCTTCGGAACCCTAAAATGCATTGTGCCGAAGGCGGTTGATTTTAATATGTGTCCCCCATGAACACTTCTGCATTATAAATCCTTTTCTTCTTCGGCACACTCCTTTCATTTGGCCCATTTTCTTGCAGCTAAATTTTATCATGGTGCTTCGCAAATTAGTTTCCCGCTTGAAAACATGGGAAGTTAATGTAATTATATTGTGACATGTCTGCTGAAAGCCGGAATAGCAGAACCAAAGAAGAGTCCGTTGGTAGGGAACGGCTTGGTAAACAAGCTTCCGCGGCAAAGAATACACGAACGCAACAATAGAGGAACTCTTGTTGGCGGTGTTTCATATCGGTCCGTCCGAGTTTATATAAGGAGGGAACATGAAGAAAACACGGGCGATATTTCTCCAGAAGACTTAAGGGTCCCTGACGACGTACTACAACTAAGTGGATGAGACATTCCATTTGCAAATAATGCAAAATGTCACCTTCAGCAGGAATATTACAAGGAGATACCATATCGAAAAGACTGTAGCCAAGGACTTGCCCACACATATATGAGAGCATATTCTCTTTTCAAAAGTGTGAGTTTTAGTACAAATATTAAACTTAAGCTTTATAAAGCTCTGATTAGGTCTGTTATGGCTTATGCCTGTCCCATCTGGGAGTATACGGTGGACGCTCACCTCTTGAAATTGCAGCCTCTGCAGAACAGAGCGCTCCGCACTATTCGAATTCTTGATAAATGGATACAAATCCGCTAATTACACGTGCTTTCAAAGTCCCTGCGTGTATGACTACATGACTAAATTATTCAGGACACAGACAGAAGTAATCCTAAATCATGTAAATCCAAATATACGTGGTACTGGACAAGGAGAAACAATTCATATGAAGTATAGGAGGCTTAAACTAGGCAGCGGCCTGGCCTACGACCGTTCAGCTGGCTAACTGCAGTTTCAGAGTAGTTGCATGAGACATAACCTGCTGCACAAGCCTGCATTGACAGAAACCTCTGCATATCTTATATATAAATATTACTTAGTAAAGTGCGGTGACAAAAAATGCACAGAATCCGTAGTGACTGGACGTCGTGACAGCGTGGATGTACTTGTGCTGAAACTATCGTGCAACAAATTTAACGCCTAATAGAAAGACCGACCCCTCCCGCGTCAAAGAGGAGGCCCCATTTCTACACACGTACATATCTAGGAGAGAACAAGATTCTTTGTCATTGATCTCGAGGACGCTGAATACAGGAATGACTGTGTTGGCGAAGGAGAGCAGTAATTTAACCGACCAGCCGACCGACCTACAGACAGTCTGGACCGTCTGGACTAGGAGGTCGTGAGTTACCGTTTTGGATTTGATGTGAGAGGGTCACCAGCTTCCAAGGACAGACGCTAAGAAACCTACGCTGTTTTGAGATCCGTTACCATACAAAGTCAAAGTCAAAGTCATGTTGCGACTGACAGTCAGTCAGTCTGTCTGTCTTGGTGTCGAGCCCCGGCTGGGGCTCATGACCAGATATTACTTTTTAAGAGAAAGTTACAATCCTGTCCATGTGGGGCGCCCTCTCTAACGAGAGGTCGAGTCTGTCATTTGTCAGTCATAGTCGACAGTATTAGTCCATTGTCACTATGTACACTTATTTACAATTGAAACTTAATATCTAGTACGTATATTATATACAAGGCCTCTTGTCAGTCTAGGCTCAGTACAGCACATTATGTCCTATTTCTAGTAGTATTCGCTACCACAGCAGTCTAGTCACTTGAACGGTCGTATGCCTGACCGCCGCCAAGTTTAAGCCTCTTGTATTTTATATGTCGGGCTTCGCCTTGACCAATGTTGCCATGCAGCGCATAGTGAAGATATTTTATATGCTGTTGTGAAACTTGAAGTGCTCATACTAAAGAAAGAGCTATAATTACTCCAGTTAAGAATTGTGTAAGAGTCCAATAAATCCAATTACCAATCCAAACCTCGTATCTAGACACTAAATATGTAAGAATGTAGTCACAGATGTCTGTGTTATGCGATTCGAAGAGGCTGCTCCCCACCCCCAGATATACAGAAATATCCGCAACAAAGAGAGTAACATAAGCAGAATATGAATATGCCTTATATTAAATAATCTTACATATTCGTGAATACTTCGTTATTATGCTTCTCTTTTGGTAAGCTCCATGAAAAAATTTATGAATACCCAGACAGTTCGCGAATCGCAGTTATGTTACTCATCAGCAGAGCTGGTGTGAGCCAAAATTCCACCCCAAGCGAAAAGAATGATCTCCCCTCCTCCATTTAAAAGCAGATGAACTTTCTCAATACTTTTTCACAATTAATAAGATGAAATTTCCAGACACTGTGACGAAACCCGTCATTAGTGAGGCTTGTCACATCTCATTGACCTTAATTGATGGCCACAAATTCCACAGCTGCTCGGTAGGGCACGGAGAATGTTCTCTGTCTCAAGAACATACATGTGGAGCTCAAAGATGTCATGAGGTTCGACGGACGATAGACGAAGTGACACATTCACAGCATTATTAATACATTCATCATTCAGTTTATTCCTAAACATTACACTCTTTTGTGTTTGCGGTTGCACGATTACAGTTCTATTTTACATTCGCTGGTTGTTGTCTCGAAGTCGGTTAGAGTGTGACTTTATTGTGCTATCACTACGTCATGTGGCTTGTTAAATAATTAAATTAAAGCAGAGAAATTTGAATGATTTTATTTCGGAGTTAACTATTTATAATAAAAGTTAGCAAAATCTTATTCACTGTACTAGATAATATGTAAATTCTGTGAAGGCGCGGCACGAAGCACACCTCAGCATTAAGTTCAAAGTACATTTACATTGGCAGTCGCGCAAATCACGCGTTCTTGCACTGCAGCCTGTAATTAGAGACGAATGCAGGCTCTTCGCCAGGAATTTGCATTCAATCCAGAGTCTTAATTTTCTTTTCGTAATGCCGAAATTTGGCTCTAGCTACCTGGCGATCAGGTGAGAAGACAATATCCAAACCACACTCACTCATACCACTCACTCAACATGTGTCAAGTGAGAATCAGCTGGATTTCCTTCGAATTTTGAATAAAGCAAACAAAAAAAATCCACGATTTTAGTCCGCAAGCGAACTATACCGATCGAGCGACCGCCGATTGTCGGCTAAGTTAGTGCCAACTTTTGCGGATAGAGGGTGTCGCGTGGTCATCGCAACCAATCCCCAAGGCCGATAATTTCGGTCTTCTAGACCGGAGCCGCCATTTCCCTGAAATAGCTCCTCAATTATCTTCACGAGGCTGAGTGGACCCCGTTCCAGACCCACTTCTTCTCAGAAAGAATCTGGTAACGCCGGGAATCGAATCCGGAACCTCTGGATCTGTAGCCAGGAACTCTGACCACCAGACCACAGAGGTGGTCTAACTTCGGAAACCATGTTGGAAGAACTATATCGTTATATTTTAAAACTGGAATTCACAGGCCAATATCATGTTATGTTACCCTTTACGACGCTGTCAGTATTTCAGACAATCTGCCAGACGTGACCAAATACATGGGACTCTGTAAACCACTAGTGAGGCTGGCGGAAAAATATATTTGTCATTCATTTTTTTTTACAAATGCATTAAATATAAGCAATATTTTGCATTTCAAGTAAGTATTTGAACACGGCCAATTACGACCCTCGAAATTTAAAAATTATGATATGTGGAGCCATGTTAATTGTGTTCCTTGTGAACACGGCATGGTGCGTCCTCAGGATGCAGAGGGAAGGGACGATCTCCAGATATCCGACAGTGTTTGGTCCTCCAGCTTGAGGGTTGGGTGTGAGGCTAAAAACTGCGGGGCTCGCTGTAGTGTAGTTGGTTGAGGTACTATGTTACAAGCCGGAAGGTCGCGTGTTCAAGTCTCTATGAGTACACTGGATTTTTTCAATTGACCTAATCCTTCCGGCCGCACTATGGCCCTGGGGTCGACTCAGTCTCTAACAGAAATAAGTAAGTAAAAAAAAAAAGTAAAGCTATCCCTGTAACAGGCCGTGAAGGCCCATAGGGTTGTGAGTCTTTAAGTGTCCCACATTACCTTGACAATCGGCTCAAAGATGGCGGTAAGGTTGTCAGCCTTACGCGCCGGCCGCCCTTCACTCCCCAGGAAAATTATTTAATTAATTCCTGGTACTCATTTCTGTTAGAGGCTGAGTAAACCCCAGGGCCTAGTGCGGCCGGAAGGATTAGGTCAATTGAAAAAATCCAAACGGGGCTTGAACCTGAGACCTTCCGGCTTGTAGCATAGCACCTTAACCACTACGCTACCGCGTACCCCAACAAAAATGAGTACCAGGAAATAATTAAATAATTTTCCTGGGGGGTAAAGCCGGCCGGCGCATAAGGCTGACAACCTAACCGCCATCTTTGAGCCGATTGTCTAGATAATGTGGGAACCTCAACGTCTAACAACCGTATGGGCCTTCACGTCCTGTTACAGGGATAACTTTACTTTACTTTACTTTACTTTTTTTACTTCACAGATAACAGCCTTCTACTATCCTGAAATAATCTATACATTTAGAATGTTCCAGCCTATAAACTACTATTTGGCTCTATGTCCTCTGTACATAATGAAAACTTAAAATCGGTTAAGCGGCTTCCTAGAAAACTGACAACTCACCTTTGTGCTGCTAGCGACTGTATCATTAATTTTCTGAAGATAATATTATGCAGTTTCATTTAGGGGGAAGTTTCCAAAAAAAAAAAAAAAATAATTTAATCAAAATCCCTTGAAGCTGTTTAAGAGAAGATAGCAATTTTGTGTTTGGGGCCTGCTGTGAAGGGCCCCTATTTTTGGAACAAGAATATTCATGTAAAATTTGAGGTTTTCACGGAGGTGACTATGACAAATGCAGTCCTCTGGGATGTGGCACCGTGTACATGTGGTGTTAACCGACGTTCCAGAGAAACGTATCGCCTCCATCTTCAGGGTAGAAGGAAAAATAAGAAAATCTGCACCTGTTCTCACTGTCTCTTCGCATTCGGATTTTCTTATTTTTCCTTCTACCCTGAAGTTGGAGGCGATACATTTCTCCGGAACGTCGGTTAGCACCACATCTACACGGTGCCACATCCCAGAAGACTGCTTTCTTCAGGAATATTCATGTTCACCAGGCACCGACATATGATGAACTAATTCCTAAATATCGGGGATGAATAAAGTCTGTCTAATCATTCAGGTGCTAGCATGGCACACGTACAGATTTACAGAAAGATGGCATCATAGTAAATGTAACTTTTTCCTATTCAGGGGGACTGAAATTGTGTAAATTTGTCAAAATATATTCTTCTTCTTCTCTTCCAATTCAAGAATTAGACTGATGGCCTATTCCGGTTTCTATGAATTCCACCTTATGCATAATCTACCAGGAATTTACTTCCTTTGGGGTTACACCAAAGAGCCTGCTTTGGCAGTTGTTCTACCATAACATAAATTCGTTTTGCATCCCGCACATTTCTCACTTTCACATACTACATGCCTATATCAGGAAAACACACAATGAATATACACATATTGAAACGGAATGCAAAGATATGCGATATGGTCATGTAGTATGGAAATAAGTGTAAGTAACCTAAGTAACGTATGATGGGGAGGGGGGGCGCCTTAGTTCAAGCGGTTAGTCGCTGAGATCTGTGGTGGACAAAGTGGCGCTGGGGTAGGTTTTCTCTGGGTACTTCGGTTTCCCCTGCCAATCTTCATGCCACCAAATTCTCCATCATCATAAACACCCGGGACAGGTACAACAGGCCAATCAGTGGCCACTGTGCCGAGTGGACCCAACTGGACTCACCCCCGAATTAAAAAAAAGGTATGATGAGAATGAAAGGTAATTCATTCATTCATCAGTAATGGCAGTAAAAAATATCATGAGAATATCAACTAAGGGGACACAGGGTAATAGAGCGATGAAATAAGATATTTCAAGGGGAAGGGGGTGTCAATGAAACTTCAGGTTTTGTTGGTGATAACGATGGGCTTTGTCAAACATCTTTCGTTTTTATGCAGATATTTGTTCTCCTCCCCTGATACATTAAGCATTAATTATTGAAATTTTCAAACGTTCTCTTGTATAGTATCTGAAATATTTGTTCAGGTTGTTGCTCTGGGCTGCATCCCGACACATTGATCAGTCCAGAACTGTCCTTCCAAATTAGATGTTGCTATGAGATATGATATGACAATTTAAATATATCACCTCTTGTTAAAAATCTCTGCCTAGAAATAAAATTGTAGTTATTTTGCTTGCTTCTGATGTTATGCTACAATGTTGCGATATTGTACGATAATTGCACGCTTTTGCCACCGTGTTCATCTTTTGCGCGATAATCTGCCGAATTCGATGGGTTTGCTGTGCGTGATTTGGATCTACAATCCTGGGCGCATGTCCAAACTGTTGTCAAATAAACATCTGTGTGTTACGATTTACATTTGATTTGTCGATTGGTCGGAGAAACCTAGTTGACCGCGACCCTGGCTGTCGGGCAAACTCGTAGGCCTCGTAAGCCTCGTAAGCCTCGCAAGGGTTCTGGTTATCGTGTGAGTGAGAGGGGCCGTGTGTTCGGCCTATTCCGTGATCGTCCGTGATTCCGTGCAATCCGTAACGGTCAGTAACTTCAGCGAACGTCAGTTCAGTTCTGGGGAAGGGAAGGTAGTGATCGGAAGTGAACGTGCGGTTTGAATGTGTGGTGGGGGCCGTGGGGGCTGTGGAGCTGGGTAGGTTTATTTTTATAAATATATATATATATGAAAGCATTTTAGTGGATATATTAGGAACTCTAATACGGTGTATTGTAGTACAAATTACGGTGTATCTCGAGGAATCGTCATGCATTAATATTCCGCAATGGACTGGAATCATTACGTTATCACCCTTTCGAAGGTACACCGACAATTTGGTACTATATATGACCGGTTGTTGAATAATCATGATTTTGTAAAAATTAAACACTTTTAATTTTAAGATTTCGTTGTCAAAGCTGCAATGTGTGTTAGACTTTGTAAATAAGTATTCGAATCATTAATTCGTTCATTCATAATGTTTAAGAATTAGCGTCATGACCCACATTTCCACGTCAGAAGTCAAGCTATTGACATTTCGATTACTTAACAGATGGCCGTAGAAGTAGGACAGTTGTAGTTCATAATGAACTGAATCATTTCATAAATTCTGTTGATCTGTTGAAAATATTCTTTTTGATGTATAAGATGATAAAGGGATGTTTTTCTTTTTTTACTTTAGTGAAGAGAATGGAGCCCATTTGTTTGCATGAAAGGTTCTGGAGAAAATCATGACATTTTACACACTGAACCAAGTTAAGGGCATGCCAATATCCAGAATCCAGAACTCTCTTTCTCTTCCATGCCAATGGTTAGACTGGAAGTGGCTCCAGAAGTGAGTATCTTAATTTTCAATTCCCAAGTTTTCCAATATAATCCACCTTTAATTTTGCTGGTCCTATATTCGAATATGAAGTCATGCTTATTTTACTTTTTTATACAACTGGCCATTCATGAAACAAAGCTTAGTCTCTACATAACAGGAAGATAAAGAGGTTTGTTATTTTGGATATGGGATTTAGGTTCCCATTCTGTGTAATTTGATAGGTGTCCGCCTGTGTTTTAGAAGAATGCATCCACTCCATCTTAGGGGTTGAAGATTAATCGCGCAGTAAGTCAGCAATAAGTGGGTGGGAATGCAAATAAAATATACTATCAAGAGAAAGCTCAAAGGTAATTAAATATACTCATTTCTGTTAGAGGCTGAGTTGACCCCAGAGCCATAATGCAGCTGGAAAGATTAGGTAGACTGAAAAAATCCACTTCATTGGGACTCGAACCCATGACCATCCAGCTTGTAGCATGGTGCCTCAACCAACTATGCTACCGCATGCCCCAGTGTATTGTGAATTGACTATGTAAAGCAAAGTGACACTGTAACATGACAGAAATTTGTTTGAAACATTTGATGCCCCAGGTTAAACCATATCTTTATTGCATCTAAGTTGGAATTTTGCAGCCGTTAAGGCTGGTATGAGCATTGGAAACCCAGTCACATTTGTGTGATAATAGCTTATGTAACTCATGATATAAATATCATGCAACAATACTCTTTTTTTTTATGAAGATTTTATGTGCTTTTTGTATTTTCTTATATTTTGATTTTTTTGTGTTATACTTAATTCTGTCCCACATAGTTTTTAGAAATACACTTTCATTGCATTCAGCATATTTATTGACATTACCTGATATGTGATATTTTACATGATGAACATTACCTCACATTATATTACATTGCATTGCATTGCATTGCATTCCATGTATCCAAAGTTAGTCAAATTGACTGTAGGAGTGGAATATGTCATATAAATACAAAACATATTTGGTATACATAATACATATTGTGAAATAACAGACCTGTTTTGTTGCCAAATAACTATTAGAAATCACTCTTCACCATTTCTCTAGTTTCTGTTCCTTTAATATAAATGGTCACCTGAATGACACAGTTGAGTGGGTAGCACCCTGCTTACATTCCTGCGGTTCTGAGCTTAAATTTCAAAGTGGAGATTGCCTATCCTGTCAGGATTCCCTTAGCACTCCAGGCAAAGGCTGGCATAACACCTCTAAGTAGACCATGACTAACTCCTCCCACATCCTTTCCAAGTCACTATTCACTAATCTTATAATATATTGCTATTATAATCTGAGCTATTTAAATTGTCATTAAATAAACCAGAAATAAATTAATAAAAGGTTTTAAATTGTTAAACATATTCACACGATTCATGAGAAGATGCCTTGGACATACTGTACATTTCTTTAAATTTATTATGGTTTGTAGATAACTTACATGAAGCTTATATATGCCTCATTATAACTAGAAGCAAAGAAATCTCTACAAAACCTGGTGAGAATGAGGGTGAAATAGGACTATGCATACTGTGATCTGCCCTGCTAGTATTGAAGAAAAGAAAACATCCAGTCCACACTTGAATTGCAGAACAGTGAGTAGGAGCTATAGGTCATGTGCATGCAGCCACATGCAGTGGAACAGTGTAGCTATGATGTCATCTATGATTCTTGATGTAGTGAGCCCAGTGTGCATAGGTATTTTTTATGCAATATAAGGATGTCAATCTAGCATACATTTTGTATCTTCCTATGGCTCAATAATTATTAGCAATAACTTCCTTTGAAACTGTGGCAGAGATGGTAATGGCAGTACCACATTAAAACTCTGTTATTGAGGATATGTGTAGATAAAACTGGAGAATGCTTGGTACCATTTAGTTCACAGTCCTGTTGTCATCCTATCTTTTATTAAAAACAAATTAAAATATACAAAACTATAATTTACCAGATACTCTGTATGAATATGAAACATGATATCTTACATTAAAGGAAGAAAGTAGACTGAGAACAGAGAGCTGAAGAGAATATTTGGACCTAAGAGAGAGAAAGTAACAGGAGGGTGGAAACAATTACATAATGATGAGCTTCATAAATTGTAATCTTTAAGAAACATTAAAGTAATCAAATCCAGGAAGATGAGGTGAATGAGAGACATAGAACACATGGGAGAGATGATAAATTTCACAGAATATTTGTTAGAAAACTAAGGAAAAGGGATCACCCAAACAAAAATCTGAGGATAGTATTAAAAGAAATATTAAAGAAATAGGATGTGACTGGATCCATCTAGTACAGCAAAGGCTCTAGGGTGAGCTCTTGTGAATGTGGTGATGAATCTTCAAGTTCTGTGAAGGCTGAGGAGTTTCTGGACTACCTAAGCAGTTATTAGGTTGACTGATCCATGGAGCTACATCATGTGAATTCCTACTGTAACATACTTGTTTGATGAAACCATATGCATACAGACTGTGAACTTGTATAGGTATGGACTTACGTATGCTCCTCGTGTAGATGCTTCATCTTTGCCACTACTGTGCTGCATGTTATGTCTCCTTGATGTAGATCCTTCATAAAATGTAGCCAACTTTAATCAAGCATCTAAATTAAAAGGCAAACTTCTGAGAAACAATTTATTTGAAGCTAAAAATGTTTTGGGTTTTCCCAATAAAAGCACTCCTGGCGATGGGTATTATTTGGAATTTTATGTAGAGGCATTACTAAAACTATGAGAAACATTAGTCATGGTTAAAGGTCTCCAAAATATAGAAGCATGTATCACAGTGCTTATGTAAGTTATTTTTGCTATCAGCATATTTCAGCAAACAATAGCTTATTTTAAGGATTTAAGCTAAATCTCTAATATACTTTTATTATGTAAGATTTGAGGTTTTCACGGCGAAGACTATAAAGAAAGCAGTCTTCTGGGATGTGGCACCATGTCGATGTGGTGTTAACTGACTTTTCGGAGGAGGCGATACGTTCCTCCGAAACGTCGGTTAACACCACATTTACACAGTGCCGCATCCCAGAAGACTGCTTTCTTCATACTTTTATTAGACTGAACATTTGTTTATGGTTTATTTAAAGACACTGTCAGTAGCTCAAGAGTAGAGCATTGAATTATAAGACGATTAATGAGTAACAAATTAGAAAATATGTGCAAGGAGTTTATTGTGGCTTAATTTGAGGTGGTATCCTGGCATATTTGTTGAAAGACTGAGGAAAATCATGAGAAACATAAATCAGGATATGTCTCCATTTCAGAATTTGAGCCTGAGGAATCCAGAATATGAAGCAGGACTGCAGTGCACTTGACAGGAACATTTGATGGGCTTCATACTAAAACATATATATTTTATATGGGTATACATAGCATATGAAACATTAAATTACTCAGCCATTTATTTGCAGGTTTTAGTATACATTTCAGGGATTTAATTCTGAGTAAAGGTATTAGATTTTCTCTTTTATATCACATTCACATAGCTTGAGGGCTCTGTGAAGTTGTCATTCAGACTGATAATTGATTTGGTCTGTGGCTGTAAATAGCTAGAGTGTAAATCCTTTTCTGCAGAGACCTAGTGCCCTTGTTGCTCTGCCGGCACAGTCCTGATGTGCCACAATGCCATGCTAATCTGAAGCAAGTGCCAACTCTGCTATTACCTGTAGGATATGTTCATTCAGAATACCTTCTCTTCATTTTAGTTTAGAGGATGGGATTTGTGATACATGACTCCATAGTTTATTTTCTTTACTATCTCATAGTTCTGACAGTAGATACATTAGTGAATACGTTAATATTGTACTTTTATATTCATTATGAATTATAATTGACCGCCTCTGTGGTCTAGTGGTCAGAGTTCCTGCCTATAGATCCATGGAGTTCATGAATTATAAGTAAGAAAATAATTATTTTTTGTTGCCTCAAAGATGCTGTCCTGGGAACGTTAAAGGATACGAAATATCTTAGGCAGTGTGACTGCTTTAGGGATTAGGTTCCTGCTCCCTTGAATAGAAGAAGCAGTAAATAGCTGAGATTTTATAATAGAAATAGTTCAGTGCCACTTTTCTACAGACATTTATCATTGCAGCTTTAAACAGCTCTCTTTTATTCAGGCACATATTACTTTAAGTTCAATATTTGAGGCAGGGATGTTACAGTGTCTTGGTATGAAATTCACAGATTTTGTGAGTACTTAAAGCAAAATATTCTTTGATCTGATTACAGTGTTCGATGGATGAATGAAAAGGCAAGCCCAAATCGGGCGTACATTCCGACACCCATTGAGCACATAGCAAATGTTGTGACACATGGGGTATGTAGATTTTATTGTTATCTGTTCAGATTGTATTTAATTTTTAACTCTTGGAATATAATTAAAAATTTGTAATTAGTTTCACAGATGAGCACTTGAACAAGAGATAAACAGAAGTACTTTTCTCGTAGTTGAGAAACTGAAGGAATGCCATGCCTGATAGCAATAATAGCTGTTCTGTATTTTTATATTTTATTACAATTTGTTTATGTGTTTGTAGGAAGATAGGCTTGGTAGTAAAGTGTTGCTTTTGCTGTGCTTTCCTTACAACAGCAATAACTTTGTTAGAGACAAGTGCACATGAAGTAATAAGAATTATTTCAAACTGATATATAAGATTTGAAGGGTTTGCAGCAAATAAATGTGCTAAAATCATTTAGGATGATCACCAGTGTCAGTGTTGCGTTAAAAACTAATGTTTCAGATATCTACTCCATCATCAGGGTCAGTGTGGTGAGTGACTACAGGTCACTGCTATGCACATGCACACACTCATACATGTGCAGACACACACACACACACACACATAGGCACATGCCTATTGAATCAGTGCCTTGTCCTGTTGGCACACTATGTGGCAGAAGGGCACAATCAAATTTTGTATTCACCCAGCTGATTGTAATCTGTCACCTTGTCACTTAACCTTGTGTCCCTCTTAGTAAATTATTTTGCCTTCTTTTTAGCATTCTTTTTCCTGTGTTTGTCTTCTTGGGATTTCCCTGATCTATGTGTGGTGAAGGGTTCAGACTTAGCAAAGCATAGCTTTATAATGATTATGGCAGTTTGATGTGCACTAAAATGAAAATGGCCTCACAGCTTCAAGCATAAGTGCTCCCCCCCCTCACCCTGCCTTTTAATCAAAAAAATGGTTGGAAGATACAGTTTGTGAACAGATGGGCGGAAGACAGATAGACAGACAGACATGACCTCCCACTTATCCATTCAGTATTTCCTTTTTGTGAAACATCCGTATAATAAACAGCACTACAGTATGCAATAATGTTTCTTGCTCTTTTTTATTTTTGGTGATAAGGACTGTAGACAGTCTTACATCACAGTTTTCCATCCTGTAAGAATGGTGACTAATATACTCTAACATTGTCATATTGTGTACCTTTTGATTGAAGATTTTCAAAGGGATTTGTGTTAATAACCATCACATTGAAAGGGATATTTTGAATACTGTCATAATTTTCCTCAGTAATTAAGATATTATGTAAATGTAAATGTAATGTATGTTGGTGATGTTCAAAGAACAGAGACAGTTGTTATTGACAGGGATATTCAGTAAACTTGACTACCAAACTAGAATTACAAAATGTTGATAAGACTGTTGTAAAATAATATATCAGTTAGTCAGGGAACAAATTTCTTTCAGGCAGAGAAGTAGAGCTTATATTCTAGGCACATAAATAGTGCAGTTGCATATTAATTTTTGTACATACTTTAATATTAGCTATAACTGATTTTGGATTATTTGATTGTTTTATCTGATACAAAGTGTATGTTACGCATGTGTGAATTTCAAATTTTCAAGTGCAAATAAAGAGAACATTTTTATCGAGATTTGAATGTACATCTTTCAGTCTCAGAATCAGAAAATATCTTGTTAACTGCTTTTGCTCTGTGCTCTGGTGTCTGTCATCAAAAGGGTTTGGTATAATATATAGGTAGACAGGTTCTTCTCCTTTTGAGAGTTACATAAATATGGGCCATCTTGAGTTTGAATACTGCATGTGCCTGTCAAGGTATATTAATGTTCACCCTCTTCATAGGTGTGGGTGTTCCCAAGTGTGCTGGCCAGCCTGGAACTTATAGAGAGAGCCATCAGTTGGCCACAGTATTGGTCTGCATTGGTATATGGCTCTGCTCTCATTCTTCTCTTCACAGTCTCCACATTCTTTCATTCTGTGTTCTACTGCAACTCCAATATGTAAGTTTGTACTCTCTGGACAGAATAAGGAATGCAAATGAAAATAATCAATGTTCTTGACTCTGAACATTCTGTATATCAAACACTGCAGCGCTCCTGCTCTTAAACCAGGAGGACAGATTCAATACTCAGCCTTGATGCTATTTATTTTTTGGGATTTTTCATGGTTTCCCTCAGTTCTTCCATGTTGTATTAACATAGATTGCTACCACATACTTTGATGTCCACATCATCCGCGAATCATTTTACCAGTCAAATCTACTTAACTTAGGGCATTGAAAAAGTGTTGTTAAAAATCCAAAATTCAGTCAGTCACTTAGCATGCTACTGTTCATGCAGAACTATTAAAGATAGTGGTTGACAGTTGAATTGCATATCCCTATGATAAATAAGGTATACTGTAGTTTGACAAACACAAAGAAGTCTTCTTATTAGGTATGCCAACTCTGTGATTTTAGTCCGCAAGCGAACTATACCGACCGAGTGACCGCCGCTTGTCGGCGAAGTTTAGTACCAACTTTTGCAGATAGAGGGTGTCATGTGGTCAGCGCAACAAATCCGCACGGCCGGTGATTTCGGTTTTCTAGACCGGAGCTGCTGTTTCCTTGAAATAGCTCCTCAATTATCATCATGAGGCTGAGTGCACCCCATTCCAGACCCACTACTAATGAGAAAAAATCTGGTAGCTCCGGGAATCGAACTCGGACCTCTGGATCTGTAGCCAGGAACGCTGACCACTAGACCACAGAGGCAGTCATTAGGTATGCCAACACATGAACAAATGTTTTGGTATGAGTAAATGTAAATCTGTGTGCAGAGTCATTGAAGGAAAGATTGTGAACATATAATTACATGTGTAGTTCAGACCACTGTATTTCTGAGTTGGGGGCAAAGCTGGTCGCACAGTGTTTCATGTGGCCAGGAGTGCAGAAGATTGCCACACCTGGGCACATGCTTGCCAGTCCTGCCAGTGCTCCAAAGTCTCCCGCCACACATTCACTCCCTTGGGTGACTTTACATTGCTGGCAGCATGTGTGCATAGACCTTGTAGGACTCCTTCCAACATCAGTGGGCTATACATACTGCCTCACTGCAGTTGACCGTTTCACTCAATGGCCAGAAGTCATCCCCATCCCAGATATCACGGACGACACTGTGGTACGCACCCTACTGACTGGCTAGATATCCCGCTTCAGTTGCCTGCAGACCATCACCACCAGCCAGGGACATCAGTTTGAATCTCAACTTTTCCAATCCCTGGCCAGGATGTGTGGCATTCAGCTCTTGTGGATGACCACCCACCACCCCATGGCTAACAGACTCGTGGAACGCTTCCACTGGACACTGAAGGCAGCCATCATGTGCCACATGAATCAACAGTGGACTGAGGTGCTTCCCCTAGCCCTCCTCAGAATCCGCACAGCATTCAAAGAGGACCTGCAAGCATCAGTAGCTGAACTGGTGTAGGGCGAGCCATTAAGAATACCCGGTGAGCTACTAACTCCAACTGCAGACCCAGTGAATCCAGCGCACCTCATCTCTGAGCTCCACCAACATATGGCCTGCCTCAGACACGTTCCAGCAGCACACCATGCCTCCCTGGCTACTTCATGCACAGCGACCTCGAGAAATGCACCCACACCTTTCTTTGGCAGGGCACAATGCGCCGGGCTTTGGAGCCCCCATACAGCGGCCCCTACCAGATCCTGTCATGGAGAGCAAAGACACTGCAACTCCTCGTGCACAGGAGGCACGTCAGTGTGTTAGCCGACAAGGTCAAGCCAGCCTACATCCTAAAAGAGACTGACCGCGAGAACAGCATCAACCCATCAGCTGCAGCAACAATGACCACAGGACCACCTGCCATGCTGCCACAATTCTCTATAAGAACTACATGCTCTGGTCGCCACATCCACATCCCTGCTTGCCTGAACATCTGAGCAACAATCTCCACATTGGGGGGGGGGGGGTTGGGGGAACCNCTCCCGCAATGTACCGAAAGCAGGTGATATTTATACACTACAGCTTACAGCCTGGTTGTCTGCACATCACACAAATGCTACCCAATCAGCGCTCATAACTGCAGCTCCACCACCAACTGGTCTGCCAGCCACCCAGTGGTAACAGTATAAAATTGCAGGCCTCCAACAGGCTAGTATCGGAGAAGAACCGGTGTGGAGGCGGGGTCAAATACCTCCACCGTGACCCAGTGAGTTGTAGGAGGCGACGAAAATGGAAGTCTCACATCTGAGACACTAATATATGGTCGCGAGTGCCAATGGACTTGAGCCCGAGAAAGACTGTGCTGGCAAGGGCCAGCAGCATATATAAAAGACAGACCCGTCCTCTCGTCAGAGAGGGTGCCCCACAAAAACAAGACCGTAACTGTCAAACAGTAGTAAATATCTGGTCATGGGGCTTGACACCAAGACCTATTGACTGACTGACCGACTGTCAGTTTGCAGTGTGAGTTTGACTTTGTTTGATTTGAGGCTAGTATCAGTCTTTCATCAGTCACAGCCATTGTAGCTATGCTGACTTCAAGAAATCACCGCTGCTGTAACTTTCCAGTAACAGCACTAGTAGACAGCCGACTCTGCCGGCGCACACACCGTAGGTCTGCCAGCCAGATTTACTGCTGCTCACCACTATCTGGTCAGCTTTCAATCCCGGAGCGACTGCAAGGAAGAACACCGGGCTACTACGAGGAAGACGCAGGGCAGCAAAGGAAGAACACCAGGCTGCTATAAAGAAGATGCGGCTGAACAAAAAGCCCTTTTAGGGGGCTGCACTTGGCACCATCATCGCAGAACCGGAGCAGCTGCTACAAAAAGAGTCTCTGCCGGTATTCTTTAGACACACTCCAGCTCGTTTGTAATACCCATTCTAAGCGCAACAAACATTTGTTCTTATAGTTTCAAGTGGTTGTCTCAGTGGGTATCGACATCCACACTGGTTTATAATAATCCTTAGAAGACAAGGATTTGGATTTTATATCTTATTTTTCTGAGCTTCGTGTGATGGTAGTTCCTGTCATCATGGCACTGTTGTGGCTGATGCTTCCAGCCAAGATCTTGCTGACTTGGTCTCTGTCTGTCTCAGAAGTGGTAAAAGTGTCTGTTTCTGAAGTTGGAGAAATTATGAGGCAGAGTCAGTACTGCTGTGTGGGGAGCCTTGTGTTCCTCACATTTACAAAGTTTTGCCTTTGTCAAATTTGAGGGAAAATAAAAGCATGTAAAAATATCTGGCATCTCAGTATGTAAGACTACAATTGATAAGATGTTTGCTGCCAACTCAGTTCATGGAAACAGATTCATTCACAAGGAGTATGTGTCCCCTTCCTCAAGCAAGCTCTTCTGTTTCAGCTCAGTATAATGTTCTGTTTTCAATGGGGGGGGGGGGCTACATAGGCATTAAGATGAAGTGGATGCATGTCATGACAGAGCATCTTCAGTTATCATGAATACTCTCATACAAGATTGGTTTCATATTATACTGCAATTATATAGGCTGAACAGTAGGTCAGAAAATGGATACTATAAGTTTGGAAAAGTGCAGATCATTTTAAAAATGGATTCTTTATGTCCTTAATCAGAATCTGTCTGCAATACAAATACATCACATAACCATAATATTTTTTAGTGTTCCAAGGAATATAGCCATGCTGCCATATTATGTATAGAATTTCAACATCAAATTATATAATTTAGTCGGTATAGTTCGCTTGCGGACTAAAACCATGGAGTTTGTTTTATTTCTTGTAATTATATAATTTGAAGCTGATGATGTGGATAGCAGAAGAGCAACCAGAGTACAGTATACTGTTGCTAATCTGGATTAATTAGGGGGAGAGGTCATCTGAATTAAGCGATATTCTGGATTAAAGAAGCAAAAGGTAGCCCTAAGAGACAAAAGAAAAAAAACATAAAATGAATTTAAGGGAAAATTTAATAATATCAGTAGTACTGAAGAAAATAAGTACAAAAAATCGCTGCAGTAATTAATTCCATTGTCAAGCAAATCTTTGATCATTTATTTTATATTTATTATATACTAGCTGTACCCGGCCATGCGTTGCTGTGGCAGATCGAGTGAATTGCTTCCGCTCCGCGAGTACGATGACCTAAGTTTGATCTTCTGCGAGGCATTATTTGGATGAACTAAAGCAGATCGATTGCACTGAAGAAGAAGAAAGAAAGTCATAACAAAAACATATAAAATTGCAAAACATCAAAAAAGGAAAGAACACAAACTGGAAAACAAAGAAACATAAAAAAAAAAGAAATACTAACGAAATATTTCAATTCAAATGCAGATCAATCAACACAGCTCACTCCCACCGCCAATTGCACTGAAAAATAGGGAAAACAGTTAAGAAAACGAAATGAAAAACAATGAAAAATAAACTATACTCATGAAATGAATGACGTATAACACGTTACAGTATATTAATATTGAGTACAATTAATATTTTAACAACCAACCAACCTGTCACAGGTGTGACATATGTCACACATGATTTTAACATCATAAAGTCTTAAAACACATTTTTAGTGAGTGACATATTCTTGATGTCTTTTAAATTGTTGCATTATTTATGTGTACTTTGATAATAAGAATATGTCGCGTGTTACCTATGTAACGTTGTTGTGGTCACGTGTCTCCTCAGATAACTAACACGTACGTCTCGGATTCAGCAAATAAGTTATTGAACGCTCACTTTTACACCAGCGAGTACAATTATTATCACATCCAGTATCACCAAAAAACTCTTTGGAGCTGGACTGTTATAACCTGGTTTCGGACACAATAGAGGGCACTTTCGCCCAGGGTTCGATTTCACTTGTTCTGTGCTCATTGCTGCGGTTATTCCTAGGCAACGATCTGTTGGTATTCGATGGACGACAGAACACCTTGTAGAAGTGTTTGGTTTCATCCGTTGTTATGCAACGGAACCTCTTATCCTCTCATCTCCGGGGAAACGCGTTTGTTGTTTAGGCAATTCCTATGCAACGGCCCACTGTTATTACATTTCCATGGAAGTATACTTTCCGGTTTCATCCATTGTTATGCAATGGAACCTCTTATCCTATGCAACTGTTCTAGCGTTACTATGGAAACGACTGCTGGATTCGGAACATGTGACATGTTTTTACCTGTCACAGGTGTGACATCTATATAATAGGTACATAAAAAAACGCGCGTATTCGAATGCAACGTTGTGCCAAAATTTCAAAGCAATCAGTGAAGAACTTTCGGAGATCTTCAATCAGAGACAAACGAACATTTACATTTTTGTTTATTATATATTTTCATATGTGGTTTCGGCCTTCCCAACTGCCCTTAGCCCAGTCTTAAAGTTCTCTTGCTCCTAAATCCCATGTCTCTTTTAAAGTATGTACTCAGCTATGAACACAGTTTTTAATTTTTCATATTTTGATCTGGATTAACTGTAACTGAATAATGAGGGTTTACTGTAAAAGAATAACAGGAAGTCTGTGTGCTTTGACTATTATACACAACCTATGCTTGACAATTCTGTTTGGGGATATTTTGGTTGACCCTGCTGCAGTGGCATGATATATTGTGCTGTCCACTCCACATGTTTCATCTTTGTGTAATACGAGTATGTAGCTGTTACAAATCATTGCAGTCAGGTTGCAACCACTGTTAAGACTGTGTCATGTACGGGACCGTATGTGATGATCGAGCCACAAACATTTTGCTTAGTATTGTATGGTGTGTGTTATGGTTATTGCATTTCTGCAGTGTTTGTTAATGTGTTAGTCAAAATAGAAAGTGTCATGAAGCAGTCTGATTAAAATGTAATAATTATCGCATGTAACTGTGTTCTTTTGTAAGTGCACATTGTGTAATTGTTCTCTATCTGTAACTGGTTCCTTGCTTAATGTCCACTATATTTTTTGGCAACCCCACAGAAGTTGTTTAAACTCCACATACATCAGCTTGCATGCCCGTTACATCTGCAAGTGGCTAAAATAAGTGTAAGCTTTTGCCCTGTGAGTTGTGAGGCTATTTTACTCAATTTGAATTAATAGGTTTTGACCTGGCATATTGTGATGAATAAGTGTTAGTACTTACTATATAGATTCATTACTGCCATTTATATGTATCAGATTGAACATGTGAGGCATGTGGGTAAAGCAATTTCATGAACAGCACAGTGTGTAACATAGTCTAGGATATTTTTAGATACCCATCAGAAGACTTGTTACTTGAAACTTTGCCAGTTTTTTAACTGCTGATTTATGTAATGTTTGGATCATTTTCTTATTTATTTATACTGTGCTTAAATATATAGAAGCTGAGATACATGCCTAGAGACAAAGTGTCTGAGGAGGATTGTGTGAAAATGGAACTTTTGGAATGTAGGCTATGAAGATACAGAATTGCTCAGTTGTTATGTTGACAGAATGAAATTCTGGATTCTGCAATAATAAAAAAAAAAATAACAGTAGCATACCTATCAGCTGGTCAGTACATTATTTATTTTGTGTCCAAAGTAACTGGGACATTGCTATGGAGAAAATATGTTTTTCATTAGATTACTATACTGCTTTGTAACTTATTTTCGACAGTATCATGATATGCCTTCATGCCGATATTTTCATTTCTACGTTTATTTGTTTTATTTATTCAGCATATTTTAAGAGGTTTTGTGAACTATTCTTCTTATCATATAATTTAGAATTATCTTTTTGTTCCTGTTTCAATCTCAGAACCATTCTTTATATTATGAGCGAAGAATACCAGTGAAAGATGGTCTTGTATGTCATCCAAACGAAGAACATAATTCCCAGTCTTGTTTTACATTTTAATATATAATCATCTCGTGACTATTCCATTTAATGTAGTCCTTACAGAATGATTCCTAGTAAATCAAGACATACTGATCCATTTTTTAATGATGTTCTGATATTAAGGTAGTGGGTTTTCATTCCTTATTTGGCTTGATACATAAACTTCGGAACTAATACAGAATCATAATAATTTGTAAATTGATCTGCAATCCAGAATGTTTAAGAAGTCTTTAGTTGCAAAAGTAGACACACATGAACTTATATGTTGATGTAGGACAAATTTTGGTTGCATATTATGAACTGTTCTTATGATGTGTTCTAGTTGTTAGATTGTTTAACTTTTTTTTCTCAAGTTTATCCTTTTATGGACTTGAACCCATGGGCTGGAGCAGCTTAGGCAATAAATTGACTGGCTCTTAGGCTGGACAACTCAGGTTTAATTTGTGGCACAGGAGGAAGTTTTATCTTTACCACTATATCCATATTGGCTCTGTGGTACACCATAGCTTCATATCAGATGGATACCAGTGACATTTTCTTGAGAGGTAAAGCAGCCAGAGCCATTTGCGTCCATATAGTTCTGAAGTTAAAAATGTGTAGTCTTTTACCTCCACTCCCCCTATACATCTTCATGGTATTTTATGTATGTGCAGGGTTAACTTAATTTGATAGTTTTATGAGTTGAGCTTGTCAAATGTGAAATTTAAGCTGTGAAATAGAAAATGGTAGAAATGTGACTGAGAGTTAAAAATACAGAACTGCCTATGTGATCTTGCTTTTGAAAATTCATACTTTTGATTAATTTTCAACAAAATTTTCCCTTTATTTAATGGTATCATTTAATCATGCAACTTACATCAACATTTGCTTATGAACAGAAATATACTGTCTGATAAAATAGTTTGTCATTATCATTAATTACAATTTACATAAAGATGTTCTTTGTTAAAACCATTTTGCCGTTCCATATAACTGGATCAGTAAGAACTCCCTTGTATGTTTTTCATGAATGGGATAAGGGTCACTTCCAGTTATGATGATAAAAGTTTTCTAATAGTCTGAAGGTCAATTGAAGCCCAGAAACATCTTAAAGTCATACAAGATAGGTTACATAGATTAGTTTCATGAGTTTCACATGAGGAAGCCTTCTCTGTTGCATTCCAGTGACAGCACACATCTTATGACCCCAATTTGAGGATGCCTAGAATGCTAATGGATGGACTTAAATGTAAAACTGTAAAATGTAAAATGTAAAAAGAAAATTTGTCCCTGTGTCTAAGAACCATGTAATGGAAACTTGTAGGGGGTTTTGAGGTGAGTGTAGGATTTATACATTACATACCTGGCTGAAGGCACGTAAAGGCCAATAGAAATACACTACAGGATTTAACAATATGTAATATAACCAGACAGGTTGAAGAATTAAAAGGGTGTGAAGAGGATGGACACATCATTGTAAACAGTTTAATTTTGCTGATTGCAAGCAGTTGGTTATATCTTCTCATAATACTAGCCAGTCTGCACAGTAACAAATACTATTAGTTTGGTAAATATGTTTCTAACTGACTTCTGATACAATCTTGAATTGCACAGCAAGTAGCTAACTCCAAGAAGCAGAATCTTTCATAAGAAACTGAAAGGTATTCAGTCAAGAAATTGCCTCTGTTTTATGGAACCTAATGATTTATTACTGTGGTCACAAGAACCTTCCGTTGGACCCTATCCTGAGCCAGATAAATGAAGCCACATCCTCACACCCCAGTTCTTTAGGATCAATTTTAATATTATCCTTCCACATATCTGATGGGTAAAGGGTGACTGTCTTGTAAGGCTGGCAACCTTACTGCCATCTGTGAGCCGACTGTTTAAAGAAAATGTGAGTCTCGATGTCTCACAACCCTATGGGCCTTCACAGCCTGTTACAGGAATAGCTCTTTACCTTTTTATATGCCTGTGTTTCTCTATTAATTTCATCTCTTCAAGTTTTACTACTAACCTCTTGTGTGCATGTCTCCCATGCATGCCCGTGCCCAACCCATCTCACTTTTTGATTTGATCACCCTAAATATTAATTCACTACTATGAAATTTTACTGTGGCAACTTTAATCTTAAATTTTAACCAGAACAGTGTTGCTTCACATGATTTGTTGTTGATGCTATACAGTCTGTATGCTGACATCATCATTCAATAACCAGCTTAAATAAAAATGAAAAAGAAGACACTGAGGGAACAGTATAACACCATTATATCACAGGTCAATACTTTAAATGCACTGCAGTTTGGAGGTGGAACTGTCAATACATTGAGAGCTACTGATTGCTTTTTTTTTTCTTGTATGATGCTGATATGTTCATCGCAGAATTTGGTTTTGTACAGAACTTTAGCCATTCATTGTAGTAAGTATATAGTAGGATTTGAAGCTTCCACAGTGAATAAATATCCTAAAATTTCTCAGGCAAATTAGCTGTGTTGGTGTTGAACCAAACTCAGATGTTTTGGAGATCTCCTTGGTAGTAGTCAGACGCTGAACCTTATCTGTTTACAAAATCTTTGTGATAGGTTTAGGAGTGGGCTGCAAGTGACACAACGAGACATACATGTTACTCAGTGTGACTCGACATGACCTGACAAGACTTTATGCAACTTGATGTTGATGACAGTTGATGGCAGTAGAAATCCAAACAAGATGTGGAAGTGAGAGGAATTCAGGGACCAGTACTGTCTTGGTGACGCTGCCAAAATTGGGTGGATCCACATCCTAGACAGTATTTCATCGCTGTTTCAAAGCTGTGGCTGATTATGGCAGTGGAACAGTCTGTAAAAAGGCCACACATCTATCTTTTCTCCTTTTTATGGTGGCAAGCTGCCAACATTTAAAATCCTCTGACAACTTACAATATAAACACCCAGTAACATACAATCAAAATCCATTCAGTATTTTCAGAAATGAAATGTGCAGCCAGAGTGGCATGCAGCCTCACCATTATGTGTTCATTTAAATGCATAAATAAGTGCAGTTAATGCTCCATTTGATTCATAGTTTGGAAGTAAGTGTGTATGGAATTATTTTAACATATGTATATTCACCATTCCCAAAGATCTCCATGTCTTTTTAAGTCATGTTAAAGCTGTATCTTCATTCTTTATGCAGGCAGTTGAAGGACATGTTACATCGTGGTGATAGAGCGATGATATATGTCTTCATAGCCGCATCATACTTCCCATGGCTCACCATACAGCCATTTCCTCTAACTGGTTGGACTGCTGAGTTGTGGTGGATAGTATGGGTTCTTGCATCACTTGGTATCCTGTACCAGCAATTGTTCCATGAACGATACAAATGTCTGGAAACTTTCTTTTATCTTCTCATGGGCATTGTACCATCCATAGCTATAATTAGTATGGTAGGTACCAAAAATATTTATAATTCTGATATATCTCAGGCTGTAAGATTGTGTTATCGGGTAGAGTAAGTACACATGCAAAATTTCAAAAAATGAAGGTCTTGTGGTTTCGCCTATTTAAAAGTCCATTGCTTAAAAATGAATCAAACGCAAGTTCTGTACGGACCAAACTGCAAAGTCACAGTTTTCTTGAAGTTTACATCCTGAGACAAGTTATCAGCTTGTGTGTTTCTTGCATTCAAATGGTGTACGGAAATAGTCACGGCCAGGTCTCAACAAAGTTTATCCATAGCTGGATGTTTCCTCAAAATTTTAGGCAACAGGAAGAACCACAATTCAGAATTTGCATGCTAAACACAAAATTTAAATGAAATTGTATGCCATACTTAATTTCTGCATGCCATACTCATATATGACACCCTGGGTTTATTAATCACTCTTCTTCAACTGTAATTTATACAGTATGAGATATATGTGTTTCATTATTCTGTGGAGTGGTCCATTTCCAAAACTGTAGCAAGCGTTTTTAGATATCTTGAGGACATGTCAATAAAATTGCTTCCATTGCACAAGGGACAGCATGTTACAGATAGTTCAGTGCAAGAGTAACTCCTTGTCCCATTTTTTTTTAATTAACTTTAGTAGAGGTTTGTTTGTGTACATTTTTTAAGGGTAGAGTTCTTTACTCCTTTCAGTATGCAAAAATATCGTGGATACTGCAGATCATACATAAATGAGGAACTGAACTTGATTATGTTTATAATGTCATATTGTAGCATCCTCTTGCATGTCTTTTATTATTCAAGAATTGTCACTGATTCACTGTCTCACATGCCACATGTCCTTCTGAAGCTTATTTAACAGTTTCTTACATCACACAATGCTTTCTTTTAAATGAGGTTTAAAAAGATGCATTATTTGATGTAAGTAACTTTTATATAAGTTTTCGAAGGACATGTTGCACATGAAATGGTGAATCAGTGGCATTTGTTGGCTATGTTTAGTCATTTGTGCATATAAGCCAAGTTTCTGACACATAAACATAGGGAAGATATGCAACTGGAAGTGAAAATATCCTGACAAAATGTCATATATCAGTGCTGACATAGTCTGGATTGTAGGATTTGAGGTTCTTGCAGCAGTGGTTATGAAGGGTACTATCTTTGGGATATAACGCCATGCAGTGTGTTGGAAGACAACCAACATTCCAGAGGAACATATCACCTCCACCTTCTGGGTCAAATAAATCCAGCAGTATACCAGCATGAAAGCAGGTGACAGTACATGCTTTCATGCTGGTATCTTGCTCAGTTTATTCGACCATGAAGGTGGAGGTGATATGTTCGTCCAAAATGTCAGTTGATTTTCAACAGATTGCATGGCATTATATCCCACTCTTCATATTCTGGATTTCTAGGCTTAATTATTATTATATACAATCATAAAATGTGTATAAATATTGTTAATAGTTATGCCAGAAGTTCATATTTGTTATAAGAGGCTACAGTGGTAATGTTTAAACAGCTCGAACCAATGTGATATTAGCTTAGGTAGCATGATTAATGATTTGTCCCCTATATTTTATACATATTTTTAATTAATATATTTTACAGTTTCAGTTCTCAAGCTGTTGCATGTAAAATAAAATGAATTCTGAGATTAGGATGTTAGATAAATAAGAATGTTGTTTTATTTCATATATCATTTCCACTCTCTTGAAAAGTTTTCCACAATAAACTTTTTGGTTCAGATCCTGAAGAGGATATTTCTTATTTGATTTTTTATGCAATGTGTCATCAGAAAATGCCTTCTCTTTCCAGCATGATTTCTCGGGTCTGACTGAACTGAAGATTGGAGGGCTCCTCTATATTCTTGGTGTTGTATTTTTTAAAGCAGATGGTAAGATACCTTGTGCACATGCCATCTGGCATATATTTGTTGTCCTGGCAGCTGGTGTTCATTACTATGCCATACTCAACTATCTTTACCCAACAGAGGTGACACAAGGTAGTAACCCTTAAGTTATTGTTGCCAATATGTAAAATAAATTCCATAGCTTTAAAACAATAGTCTTTCACATGAGTGGAGTGAAGATGTTTTTATTAGTGTTATTGTTGAATATTGTTTGTTAAACCTGTACATGAGTGCCTGCAGTTGGGCTTATTTTACTACAAGGGTAATGTTAAATAGTTTATAACATTTGCAGTTGAGTAAATATTTTGTGAGAAGAAGAATCACACATGATGGCGGAGAGTGCACAAGTCATACAGACATGTGTTTTATACATAATTGTAGAGAGAGCAGAAAAAATAATTGTTTTTACTTTCTCAAGGTAAGCCAATATGAATATGAGTTACAGTTTCTGGTTATTAAAAGAATTACAGACATGGAATATTGATAATATATTAACCCTACAGTACCTGCCATTTTAGATTATCAAAGCTTCTGTGATTTCATTCCTAACTGTACTTCAGCTAAAATGGTAGTAGATGTCACAAGCTGTCAAGTACGGCACTTCTTGTAAAGGCTGAAGTTTTGATATGGACATCACATGCACCTGTGTAAGGTTAGAATTTTTGTTACTTTGTACTTGTAGTGTTAAAAATACATATAACTAATTATAAATCACATGAACTTGCAAATATCTGACCATACATTCACCACCATACCTGATCCCTAGCATAAGGTGCAGCTACCATGTTGGTTTAAAATAAGTGATCCTCCTTTGTTCTCCATTATCTACCATTATAAAGCCGTTGTACACATATTAAAAATTGTTTGACTAAAAAGTTTTCTGAAACAGCTTCTGTTCAATAGAAACTAATATATTTACATGAAAGATGAATGTGTTTGAAAATGTGTAAGGCTGATGTACATGTAATTTGAATTTTAAATGGTCATTCAATTTTAAAACTGAGCTCTCTTACATAACTCTGACAGATACTCAAATTTGTAAAAGAGGTAGTTTTTAATAAGTTGATAGTTGAATTTATTTTAAACATGATATGTACTTCCTTGACATTGAATAGGAAGCTGGTTATAATACCAGTTGTAGTAATGAGCATCTAGTACCATACAGAATGATTATGGAGTAGCCTTTCACAATATGTAAATAGCCTTGAACATACTGGGTAGCAGAGGCAATTCATTAGGGAGATCTGAGAACACCTAGTAAAATTAAATGAAGATAACAAATGAAAGAAGTTGTATATCTGTCCTGTATGTATGCTCAGCCACAGTTTCTGTGCTGCATATGTTGCAGCTTAAATCAATAATTTGTAATTCCCACAAAAATATAATGAATTTGAATCCAGGTTTAATCTATAAAGGTATCTATAAGGTATAAAATCTAAAGTCTTTACAACTACAGCGGCCGTTCCAGTACATCTTTTTCACTTAGTGGGGGGTGGAGTCCAACTTGGTCCACTCGGCACAGTGGCCACTGATTGGCCTATTGTAGCCTGCCCCGGGTGATTATGATGATGGAGAATTTGGTGGAATGAAGATTGGCAGGGGAAACCGAAGTACTTGGAGAAAACCCACCCCAATTCCACCTTGTCCACCACAAATCCCACTTGACCAGACCCGGGATCGAACCCGGGACGCTGCAGTGGGAAACCAGCAACTAACCGCTTGAGCTATGGCGCGGCCTTTTCAATATGTTAAAGAACCCTCTTCTCGAGAATGACAGGGTGGCACACATTCGGCCCCCGTCAAAAGAAATATTAAGAGGGATGACACGAACCTGCTTCGTTTATGAATTCCAACAGAGTCTTAACAAACCAATTATGTAGCTGTTGAAGAAACTGGAAAACAACCGGAATGGCAAGATATCGTGGATCAGAGTCCCACCTACAAAAGCTACTGGGCTCAATGGAAATTGCTCGCTGTGAGAAACAGAATACTAGAGTGCAACTGGGAATCTGCCAGTGGAAGAAGTCAAGTAGCCCAGATAATTATTCTTCAGGGCAGGGTGAAGGACGTTCTGAGCGAACTACATGGTGGACCGTCAGAAGGTCACTTGGGTGTTAACAAAACCCTGAATAAGGTTCGGCAGAGCTTCTACTGGTTCCAAGCAAGAGCTGATATTGAGAAATGTTGTCGACAGTATGACACATGTACAGCCAGTCGGGGACTGTGGACCAGGAATCGTGGGCAAATGCACCAGTATAATGTTGGGGGTCCCTTCGAGAGAATAGCCATTGATATCGCAGGGCCCTTCCCACAAAGCGACCAAGGAAACCAATACCTACTGATTGCTATGGACTACTTTATCAAGTGGCCGGAAGTTACGTCATTCCCAATCAGGAGGCGTCAACAATAGCAGAAGTACTGGTTACCAACTTCTTCTCCCGCTTCGGCATACCTCGGGAGTTGCACAGTGACCAAGGTCATAATTTCAAGTCTCATCTGCTACAAGAAGTTTTGAAATGCCTGGGAGTGCGCAAGAAGCACACCACACCCCTGCACCCACAGTGGACGGCATGGTGGAACGCTACATTAAGACCATCGAGGAGCACTTGCAGAAGGTCGTTGCATCCCGCCAGAGGGACTGGGATGAGAGGTTACCCTTCTTTCTCGTAGCATAAAGGGCATCCACTCACAACACTATGGGCTTGACCCCTGCTAGCCTAGTGTTCGGACAAGAACTCTGACTGCCCTGCGACCTGCTTTCTGGGGTACCCCCAGACAAGGAACTACCCACAACCGATTATGCAGCAGACTTGGTGGATCATCTACACGACATCCACAATTATGCCCGACAACACCTGAAGCTCGCCAGTGACTGGATGAAAACTCGGTACAATAAACTGGCCAACTCCGCAGGTTACCACGAGGGCAGCAGAGTTTGGCTTTATTGCCCAACCTGCAGGAAAGGGAAATCACCGAAACTTCAATCCTCGTGGGAAGGCCGTTACAAAGTAGTAACCCGGATAAATGATGTGGTATACAGAATCCAGAAGAACCCTGGTCGAGAATTTGGTAGTACACCTGGACTGACTCGTGCCTTATCATGGAGCTGCTCGAGACGAGCAACCATAAGAAGGAGGTAGATGTAGAGTTGGAGAACGGACAATGGGAAGAAAACGGGACGGGGATGTACCGTTAGGCTGTTTGGGATGAACAACCTTTAGAAGGGAGCAGTGTGACATGTCTAACTGTTGCGGGGCAACAGAAGGTGGAACGAGTTACCACGAAGACAGACCCTTGATAAACGGTCGGTTGCCAGGTTATACAACAGTAAGGAAAGCGGTGTTTCTCCATGCCATGCCAAGTAGGCCCGAAGTGAGCTGAACCGATCTGAAGCATGCTGGTTGCTACGCAGCAATAAACACCTCTTGGCACCGTTGCCCAGCAATACCTGTAAACATGGCGATTACGCAACAGGAAAGCGAGGTGCGTTTTCCGTTGTCTGGCTGAGGGTTTATAAGAGAACTGCACTGCCTAAGGAGTCAGTTGAATTGTAGCAGTCTCCGAGTTCAGTTGTAGCAAGTGAATCGTGAACGTGAAGAATACCAGAACGCATGATTCGAGGTGATGGTGTAAGAAGATTTTGGGAGTGTGATGGTGACACTTGTATAGCTCCTGCATTATTAATACGTGAAGACTACTGAAGATAGTGTGAAGAGATTTGTGAGTAGGGTTTGTAAAGTGTGTAAACCCGTAACAGTGTTATAAATATTTGTAGTTACGATTTGTAGGTTGTTAAATAAACCAAATAACAATCTGCGGCGTCTTCAGTAGCAAAACACATTACCATATTTTAACATATTGGAACAGCCACTGTAGTAAAGACTTTAGATTTTATACAAAATTGTATATTATTAATATTGTATGTATACAATTTAACTTTTAGAACATATATTGTAATAGTGGCTTCTAACTGTATTGATGTAAAGATGTCCCTCTGATGATGGTCTCTGGAGACTGAAACATGCAAGGGCATAAGTACTTGAAATAAGAAAAATCTTCACCAGTCTCCCTAGACAGAACTGTTTAACTTCTCATGATGTCAGGTTGAAAACAAGTTGTACGGTAGATGATTTCAGTGCAATTTTATTACAGAGGACATGTCATAAACCTACATTTCACAAGAAGAGTAAAGCATTTTAATTTGCATGTAGCTAAAGAAAACTCTGTGGCTTGAGTCCACAAGTGAACTATACAGATTGAGTGATCACTGCTTGTCAGTGAAGTTAGTGCCAACTTTAGCGGATAGAGGGTGGCACATGGTCAATGTACCAAATCCCCACGGCCGTTAATTTCGGTTTTATAGACAAGTTCGTGTAGAATCAATACTATACTAATGATCAGGGCTTGAGGTGGGGCAGGATGCGGCGGGATGGCATCCCGGTTTTTTTCTAAATGGCTTAAAAGCATCCCGTTACTTCTTTGGCAGTAAATGCCTATGAATTAAATGTCTGAATTAAAAGGGGAAAACCATCCCGGTTCTATTTTCATTCCACCTCAAGCACTGCTAATGATCATATGAAGTTGATTCATTTCATTTGTTGAAATGCTTATTATCTATTTTGAGGATAATGGGATATATAAACAGAGTTCAATATGAGTATATTAAGCTAATGAAACCCACTAGGGCTTTAGAATACTGATGTGAGAACCTGGTATAAGCTTCATATCACTTTGAAAATCTCTTCCATAATTTTAAAGTCACTTTATCTTGCCTATGAAAATATCTGTTCATAATGTATACTGTCTATATTCAAAAGACTGTATGTTTCAGAATGGCTGTTTCATGTATTTTGCTGTCTAGAAGAGTGGGCTTCAAATGTTCAGTAGTTCATTAAAATTTTTTGGACTTTACTTGTTCAGTAATTTTTCTGAAAGTGACATGAAGTTCTTTCTGAAAATTTCCATGGAAATTTATATGTGTATATATATATGCTGAAAGTAAAAGTAACGTCGCGGTACTTAAATAATTAAGCATTATGCCTTGAAGGCCTATGGGGGGGGGGATGGTGGATGTATATAGCCACATTTTCTTGACTTCAGCACTAGTTGGAGTTGAGTGGTCAGCTTCATGCCCCTGCCGCTTTACCCCTGGGGAAAGTGCCCCTAGTTGGGTGGACCCCAGAGCCAGTCTGGACAATGTAAAGAGAAAATTCTTGACCATACCACGACTCGAATTCTGACCCCTCAGTTGTCCAGCCCTTAGCCAGTCGCTATACTGACCGCGCTACCCAGCTCCGGATATATATATATATATATACTAAGACTAGTAAATGAATGTGAAGCACATATGATTCATGCACTGCTGGATAATATTTGCAAGCAACAAATAACACATGAGATTTTAGGTGCTCACACTAGTGACTATGAAGAACACTACCTTCTGGGATGTTACATTATGTAGTGGTAGAAGTTTATCAGTGTTTCGCAGGAACTTCTGCTTCCATCTTCAGGTTTGTAGAGCAAGCTGCTTGCTTGCCTGGCTTACTTTTACACCATGAAGATGGAGGTAATATGATCCTCTGAGACATCACTGATTTCCTACTAGACTACATGGCGTGACATCAAGGATATTGTGTTCTTTGTATATGAACAGTTACCTAGCCGATTGAGAACTGTAGCATCCAATACAGAGGACACTTTATAACCAATCTGTATGTATGTACTGATGCAAAATGTGATTCAACCAGGTGCTTTTTATTTTCTTAAAAACCAAAGAGATTATGATGTTTATATATTTGTAACCTTGCTTAGGCATGAATTCTCTCATATATATTTAACACAGCTCATTTTATTTCTGTTGGTACCAAACTCTTATTACTCATTTTTGGTGCTTTAATACCATGGAGTAAGGTTACTATGTCAACTCTTGTTGGGCCACAGAGTTAATATAGAACAGTTGGACTCAATATTTTCAAAATATGATCATCAGCATGTTCTAAGTAGGATGTCATTGTCACATTCCAAGTTTAAGATAATTTTGCCATCTTGTTAGTCAATAATAACAGGATTACAGAAATGCCTTTTGTTATCTTAAAACACATTTTCTATAGTGAATTTACATCATACCCAGCTAACAAAATCAGGCATTGAAGTAATATCCATTTCTCTAGGCTGGTTGGTTGTGACTTCAGATCAGATATTTGATATTTATTATTATTATTATTGCAGCATTTTGAGCATCAGATGCTCCTGTTTATAATATCTCTGTGTAATAATATTGCTTCTCTACAAACTGATAAGGGAGTGATAATTGAATTGTTAGAGATGATAAAAGGTAATCTCAGATATATTTATGAGATTTATATATAATTAAAGAAACCACCTTCAAAATCACTTATGTTATATAGAATACTTCACAAAGGTATATTTCAGTGTATGTTAAACAGAAGTTTTTTATTCTCTGTCTTACTTCTATATCAAATTTGATCTCCTGTAATACTGAAAACATTGGAAGTCAAAGAGTAAGAATCATGATGATCAGATGCAAATTGTTCAGGAGGCCTTAGGCTGCATTGTCTCATAGAGTCTTTGGATTGGATTGGAATGAAGGTACTCCCTGTTAAATGAGAGTTTAAAAAATGTGATTCAATTTTAATGTCCTTAACTAATTTAGACTGATTTCAATTACTAGCTTTTGTCTTATTACAAATTGCTTGCTAGTCAACTGAGAGAGATGGGATGAGGGGAAGTAGTTGTGTGGGTAGTGGTGGAATGTGAGGAAGGAAATGGAAATTTGGTCTAGCCATGCAGCCTCTTCAGTGCATCTACTGCTATCACCCTCTGAGGGGTTAAGGGAACCTTAAGTGCAGTATTTCCTTGTTCAATATATGTGATTTCACCCTCTGCAATACATTTGGAATTCAACTGTCATGTAACTCGAAGAGCACCTATACTGAAAACGCTTTGGAATTCGTAACTAGTTGTGTGAACTTACACATGAATGTGACATATGACACATAGCAGTTGACTTATAGCCAATCTTAATTACATGAATACTTAAATTGTTAGTAACTGAGAGAATACTGTCAGCTCCATCTGTTCTTCCATTACTGCAGATGCAGTAAGTTATATATTTTACTTACTTGTGTGTATTATAATCCTAATAGCTAGGCTATCCTGGTTCTTCCTTATATGAAATATATATATATATTAATGTAGTTCACTTTTAGTAATCTTGGATCATATTTATAGATCTCAGATTCCATATTTTGATGTTTAGATATATTTCTGATAAATGTTACAGTGTTGTACAGTGTTAATCTTGTGAAGTGTTAATACATGGTCCAATTGCAAACAGCTTAATTGCAGTATTTTGAACTGCATCAAAAGTAGAAACATAATAGAAATATTTATTTTCTAATGCAGTTATATACCATAAAATCTGTCTTCATTTCAGTCAGAGAAATTATAAACAAGTCTAATTTGTTTAATATTTGATGCAGTTGAAAATTTGGTACTGAAGCTGGTTGTTTTCATAGTACAAGGCCATTTTATCTCTTAGATGTCTGTGATTTTATGAGATAGTACTTTAATTAATAATAGCTTTTAGTCTGATGCACTGATAATCAAAAAGTTGCATATCTATAGGACTTCCATTGTGAACAATAAGGCTGTAATTTACATATTACATAAACCTCTTGGCAGATGAGCATAGGGACTAAAACCTACAAGTATTACCTGTGTGTAACTCTTGATACAAGATATTTCACTTTGCCCATAGTGTTTGTTGCAATCACTATATAATGTTCAAAGTAAATTTAAATTTTTGCAGTGAGGGTTCTATTGCAGAATAAATTGATTTTTCAATTGTCAGCTGAAAATAATGCCATAATTGGGAAAATTATTACCGTAAATCTGTTATTTGTAACTATGAATGTGTACAGTTATCAGTATATTGTCATACATATCTCTGGCAGTGAAGGAAGTTCAGTTCTTTCTCATATTTCTGTTCTGATGATATCCATCTCTAAGTTTCGAAGTTTTATACAGCATTATTTTTCCACTATTCCAAGTATGACTGTCTCCTATACTGCATATATGGAATTCTGTTCCAGTATAAAATCCAAAACCCCTGCTTGCTAAGGTCTTATGTCATTATCCCCAGTGCACTAATAACTGCATGTGCATTCAATAGTGTTTATATTCTTAGGTTCTCCTTCAGTTTCTCTCCATCCTCCTTCCATACAACATTCTTGTTAGCTGATTATGTAATGTCAGTGTAGAAGAACTGTTCCTGATTTGTGTTTTTTTGTAAGAGAAGGATAATACATTTGTTGGGTGCAGATGATCATGTATTATTTGCAGAAACAGAAGATAGTTTATAAAGAGTACTTATTTACTTAAATTAATGATATAAGAATGTGATACGCAGATACATATGATAATAATATGAAAAGAAAAGCCTCTGAAGTGGAAGGGAACATAGAGTGTAGGCTTGTGTCAGATAACAGGCCAGTGGAACAAGGATACAGAGAGGAAAGGAAAACATAAGGTACGTATAATTTGAATAATTTATGAACACTTTGGCAAAATAATATCCAAGGGGATACATACATGGTTAGACTCAAACTTAAATACTCACATGCATCATAAACCTGGACTCAGTAACAGTTCAGGAGATTACTACATACAAGATGGACTAGAAAGATCTTGTAGATAGAATGTGTGACAACATATTGTGAATATATTGTGATGCTCATCCCTCTCATCCCATCTCTGGTTTGTAGAAATGATCTTCACATTCTCCACTGTATTCACAAAGCTATCCACATGCCATTTGACTGGATGCAGAGGGGTGCCAGGTGTATTGCAGACTCCAAAACATTGTAATGCTTCCAGCAGGGGTTGTGACTCGTTCTGGCCTTGGGTGCAGTACAGCTCCTTGGAACCCTGAAGTAGTAGAAGAAGGTGGTTGTCAGAATGTGAGCCACAGTAAATGCCTCTTGGTTAGGGATGGTACTTAGTGTAGTAGTTCTTGGCAATCAGGAGGTTCTGATTTCCCATTTGGATTTCTAGAAAGGGTTCTGTAATGTTGATGGTGACCCTCTCAGCTGGTGCATCAGGCCCTGGATCTGAGTTCAGGGGGCCTCGACTTGCTGCTTAAGTATCACACCTATGGCACCACCTGTCTCATTGTCGCTTCTTACGTGTAGCCAGTGTACTACTATCTGACTTTGTGTTGGGGTTTGTTGACATCTAGAGGCTCTTCTGTAGGTTCTATAGGGAGTTCTCCCAGGACTTCATTCACCTTGCTGTGAGCAGAACTATGTGTGCTGTCTTGAACCTTCCACTGACTAACTCCCAGTGATGCTCCAGCATACCATCCCTCACCAGGGAGTTCCACTGAGCTTAGTAATTCTTCTAGGTAGGACTGCAGTAAGTCATATGCTTGCCCTTGGGTTGCTCTTCATCCTCCATTTCCAATAGAATCAGACCCATACTGACGGTATCTTCTGACATGATCAGTGTCTCCCCACTGCCAACATATGAGTTGTCCATTTGTGTGACACTTGGTTGCTGGTGACCATGTTCTAATTGGGGGTTCCAGTTATTTGCTCCCACAACTTAGCTGGTGGTCTAACTGCTATCTTCGCAGCCTCTGTCAGGGTCAGGTTAACAGTTTCATTGAGAGACCTCTCACCACCCAAGAGGAGGTGCTGTTTTATGTCAAGGGTGTTGATAAACACATAGACTGTTTCCCTCTGGATGAAGTCCTCAGGAAACCTGACAAGGGTCTGGTGGGTCAATTGCTTGATGGTGGCTGCAAACTCTTGTAGTAACTCACTGCTCAGACGAGTCCTGCTTTAAGTCATGACCAGTAGGCTGCCACCAGCTGGTAGTCTCCATAACAGCCCTATAGAGCCTCTATGATATCCTTGTATGTTGCTCTCGCAGGGACACTCTGTAGGTTGTTGGCAACTTGCCCCTGCAGAATGGTGAGTAGCTGTGTGGCCTTCTGGGATTCCCAACCAGTATGATCAGCCATGCCCTCACACTGTCAGTGAAACACTGTCCAAGGCAACATGGTTCCATCAAACTCTGTGGTCGCTTCACCATAATGATGCTGGTCCCTGCATTCAGAATGCCTCCATGTCTTGTTCAGACTTCTGCTGCTGACAGTCGCATCTTGGACTCCCAAAACATGTCTTTCAGGTTATGTTGAGTTGCCTGCAGCTCCATGCTGAATTCCTGACAAAGATTCTGGGCCTGCCAGCTAACCGCTGTCATGATGCACTTCAACTCATGGTCTATGTGCCCATTGGTCTTTCTTTGAACTTGCTCTGGCCGACCATTGTCTCACTTATTTGTTCTTTCATTCATTTTTGGCCAGCACTCAATTTGTCTCAACTGGCCCCTCCTTTTTTGAAGTCCTTCTTGGCTGGCACTTATGTCCTTTTGAGCTCTTTTAACTGCCCCAATATCACTTGCAATGCTGGATCCATCTTCAATCTGACTTCTGACACCAGTTGTGATGTGCATTGTGTTTTGATATTTTCTCATTGTCAGTAGCCACTGAAGATCTTGAAGTTGGCTGTCACTGCAGTATTCTCTTCATATGTCATGTTGCCTGTGCTGTGAGCGCTGAACTAAGTTCTCATAATACACACTGTTACACATCTTTCTCTGCACATGACCACTAAATGCTTCTAGTTGACAATCAGACTGCACTGCTCAACTCATGAATTTCACAACACTTTTATGCAGATGAAGTAATTCTGGAAACTTCTTGCATATTCTCAGTCAACCTTGGTATTTGGCAGTTTTCAGAACCTTCAAGAATGGGAAGGAGCCTCTGGTGTTTCTTGAAAGAAAGAATGTCGCACACATATGCTCCCATGTTGAGCTCAAGTACAAGTCACATTAGTGTTCCAATGTCATGATTCTTTTATTCCAGTCTGGTCTTCCTCCAAAATTAATATTACTCTTTTGGTTTGTGTTCTGTTTTTCATATCCTACTACAGAAAACATATATTGACAATCCAAGTACTGAAAGGCAGTACTGAAAAAATATAAAATACAGGTTTCAGGAAGCTCTTATGAATAAGTATTTTTCATGAAGAAGTCAGCTGAAGACAGAATACTGTTGGCAGATCAGCCTACCAGCAAAATTGTACTTCCTACAACCAGTGCTGTATTGGTGCATTATGTGAATATAATCCATTATGCTGTCATGAATTTATTTTGTAGAATGATGTAACATTCCACTGCTATAGCAGACTAATTTTCAAGTTTTATTTCACAACTTTTCTCAGTAATGTAAGTGGATGTTAATTTCAAAGATTCTGTAAAGTAACTACTACCAGTTTGTTTCATGTCACCAATTTGTGTAGGTTATATTAACATCAATAAATGCACATATAGTACTTGTAATTTTCACTTCACACTCATATTGGAATCTTTGATGGCCCTTTTTGCTTATGCCAATTTATAATTGAATCTACAGAAAAAGAGAACATGTCCACAATTCAGTTTTTGGATATGTTATTTTTCCAAACTAAGTGATTCAGTTTTATCTACAAAGTTCATCTACTCTACAAACCAACTGAAATTGACACACCCTCATTCCCACAATAGATGGAATAAACCAACCAACATTTATCAGAATCTTTACTGTTAACTGTTGCTTATCTATCCTATATCTTTATTTATGCAGCTTTTTGATCATTATGTACCAACAGTTTCATGATTCAGTGTGTTGCACACATGTTCTATGTTAATAGTAGCTCATAGAAAATGATTATATATTGAGTTTAATAAATAAAAAAAAGAGAACATACAAGACATTCATGTATCATGACACTAGATATGGAATGAGCTAAAGCTTATTCACAGTGTTCTTAGTAGTTTTTAAAAGTGATTTCATTTTTTCACTATTTACTGGAAACCAAATTCATTAGATAATTCTTTTCTGTTGAGGCAAAAAAGGATAGAGTCTTAAAAACATTGCCAAACACATTATACGTTATGTTCCTTATTGAGATGAATGCAATATGTGGGGTTGTGATGGCGTTTTTTTATGATCATTGTCAAGCCATCATCAGCAACCTTTATAAGATTTAATAGGGTTCCTAGAGATGGGTAGGTTTCTTATAAGCCATTGATTGATTATTGTTTATAAATTAATAATGTCTTTAATCAGGACTTGAAAAGTAATGCCAAATCTTGCCTAAATGAAAAGTAACTCAGCCATTCAAAACTATGAGAAAGGAAACCTTAAACATTTCAGCAATGTTAGAAATAAAGTTTTTTTTTTTCTTTAAACGTTATTGATCCTACGTGAAAGTAACTTTTCACATCAGAACTATCAAAGACTTAAATCATATTAATTCATTAAGTATTGTAAATGTAGCTGTCAAACGTTCTAGATTTACTATGCTCTGCTGTAGTTAATATGGCCAAATGTTGCTATTTAGTTATTTGTTTATGAAGTTTTGTAGTCAGAAAGTGTGCAGTATTTTAAGTGTGATATGACACATTAAGTTATAATTCATGTTCTTAATACAATTTCTTTTTCAATCCTTTGGATGAACACACTGGTACTGGTATTGGACATACTTCCAGTTGCATCAAGGACTGCAGTGTCCATTGTGTGCCCCTAGTCTTGTTAGAGCCCTTCAAAGAACCATGATCATAATGCTGTAGTCAGAGCTATGTTGATTAAGGCCCTGCTCATATCTATTGGCTCTGACCGTTCATAACTGAGTACGTTTGTTCTACATGTAGCTAGAGCTGGGCACTGATATGAAGATTTCCTCCTCCTGGACATGGTGCTTCCTGGGAAGCCCAAAGATGCCACCTCAGTGTACAGTAACATCAACATTGTCATCACCCTACACTGTTTCTTGTCCATGGCCAAACAGGCTTTATCATCTCCCTTAGTGGCTTAACAGCCAACAAAATTGCTTGGTTATCTGATCATGTATAGATGTGCCCACTTGTATAGGCCCATTCTGTATGTTCTTGCACAGGCTAAAATCTGCCTGGAATACTGTGGCATGCACAGTAAGTGAAAAGGATAACCTCTTCTGTGGTCATTCCCCACACATACTGTTTTAATGCCAGACTAGTCCTTTGAACCAAAGGGTCATATGCCAAGTGATATCCAATGTTCACCTCTTAGGATCTCCATTTTGAATTGTCTCCAGAAGCAGTTATTAGTATATTTTTATCCTGACCCATATGAAAAGGAGGGTTAAATCCATTAGATGGGATCCAGGCATTACATACATCTGAACATGTATCAGGCCAAATATACATATACATACATACATACATACATCTGCGTTTCAGGATATTCATAAGTGCCATCTGCACTGAATATGAAACATGTCACAGGCTTTACAAACAACAATACATCTTTACAATTCCAACATGCCATATCACAATAACAAACAAACATAAATGCAGACAACATGCATCTAAATAAATACATAAAATACAGATTATATTTTCACTTAATGTTTATATTGATGCCTACTGTGGGACATCCATTAGTCAGCATGCACTCCCCTTCTATTCCTTAGCTGTTGATCCTGACAGAAGAGCAAAAATTCATCAACAGTATTCGATGGATTATGTATTACGACATCCCTTATTTCTATTATAAACTGTTTTTTATCATGTACTAAATCAGTTAAATAATCAGGCAGGCTGTTAAATATTTTTATACTCGTGCAATGGACACCTTTCTGCCTCATTGCGAGATGTGATTGTAGGACATGTAAATTTCTTTCATGTCTTGTCAGTCTCTCATAAATTGAATAATTAAAAGTAAAATATTCCAAGTTATTTATCATAAAAGTCATCAAGGATAAAATATGTTAGGAAACCAATGTTAATGTATTTAACTTTATAAATGCTGGCCTACATGACTCTCTATGTTTCATCCCCATTATTATTCTAATAGTCTTCTTTTGTAAGAGAAAGATCTTCTTGGCCTCTGATGAATTACCCCAAAAAACTATTCCATATCATGAGTGAATGAAAGTATGCATGATATATCATTTTAAGTGTTGTAACATTACTATATGTTGTCATAATTCTTATTGCATAACATGCCTTTCCCAATCTGGGTAACAATGATTCAGCCTGTGTCTTCCAATTCAAGAAATGTCTATACCCCTGACCCTGTAAGCCCAGGACATCAACTTTGTTTCTGCCACCAAATAAAGGGGTTGTACTAATAGAATCAGTGTGCAGGTGACCAAGTTATGTCCTGACCAACCTTTGGCCACCATGCAGTTGCCATATACATAAGCACAGACATAGCTACCTGTATAAAGCCAGTCCACAGTCTTTAAAACCTCAGGTCTTACCAAAGGTCCTACAACATAACCAGAAAGAATGGTAAGCTTCACTAATCTTTTGTTTCTCATACTCCCTCCAAAGCAGTTTTGCATCCAGGATAGCCACCGAACATACTTCACCGACCTGGTATGAGATCACTCTGTATAGTAGAATAGGTTTAGTTAACCTGTCTACCTTCTTGCTGTTTGTGAAAAGCACAAGTTCCATCTTATCAGGATTGGCAGACTACTCCTTGGCCCTGGACCATGTATTATGTTCAAAGACTGCTGAGTAATCTCTTAGACAGTACTTGAGTACCTCCCAGTTATCAGTGAGGTCAGTCATTACCATAGGCTTGTATGTACAGACTTCTTTCCATTGAGCCATGCAAGAGGTCTATCCACCACCAGGATCTGTAGTAGAGGACACAGAACTCCACCTTGCAGGCATCCTCAGTCAACAGACATCCTCTTCATGCAGCCCATTTGGGTCATTGCAGTCTACTGATCTGTAGACATGATGCAGATCCATTGTGCCCATCATGTTCCTCCCCATGCTCTTCAGCAGCCTTACGTGTGGACTTGATATGCTATTGTCAGATGATTCCTACTTCCTACATCCAAAAATTCTCCCAGAATGACAAACCAATTTTCAGGTGCCTCTCAATGGCTGGAGAGCTGTCAGCACAGAGCTACCAATCTGGTGTGCTTCCTGATGGGAATGAAATGGTTTTATATATATATATATATCAGCATCTTCATTGGTTTCAAAAGTTCATCTCTTCCTGCTTATCTGCAAAATCAAAGAGGGTGTGCTTGTGACCTGAATCATAGGGTACAGTCTATTATTTCCTGTCTTCTTGCAGCGTGGAAGATAGTTCCTAGGTATTATAGCAATGCCTTAGCCCTAATATTGACATCAGAGCTTTCTTACACAACAAAGTGGAAGTTAACATCACTTCCAAGAATTAGAGGCATTCACCTCTGCCTGCTATAGTTAATCCCTTCTCCCAATTCTGTAGAAGAAAGAGGTTCTGCTGAGTCATAGGGAAGGTATGCGGAAAACATCACCACCGACCTGCCCACCTCATTGACTCTGTATACTCAATCAGGATTGCTACCACATTCATGCTACTGCTGGTACTGCTATTGCACCTATACCTGATGTATAAACATATGCTTGGGATATGTATATGGAGATATATGAGAGGCAGTCAGATGAGAACGGGTCAGAAACCAAAACATATTAAAGAACATTTCTTACCTCAAAAGTAATCTCCAAAACTGTTAATACATTTATCCCACTGGGAGATAAGACGGTCAGTCCCATCCTTGAAAAAGTTTGTGGGCTGTCTAAGGAACCACATCTTTATCCAGCCACATGTCTTCGTCCAACACAAACCGATGTCCATGAATGTCTCTCTTCAGGTCTCCAAAAACGTGAAATCACATGGGGTGAGATCTGAGCTGTAGGGGGGATGTTGAAGCACTTCCCAAACATATCTCTGTAGCGTATTCCTCACGGAGTTGGTAGTGTCAGGGTGCGCATTATCATGAAGAAGGTTAATGCTGTCGATAGCATTCCAGGGCATTTTGACTTTATGGCACGTCTCGGTTTCTGCAAAGTGTCTTCATAGTGCTGTGCACTGATTGTGGCCCCATGCTCGAGAAATTCGACAAGCAGAGGCCCTTGCAGTTGAACGTTATCATCACTTTACCGGAACTTGTGTGTACGGCTTTGAATTTCTTCGGTGGGGAGAATTCACGTGTTTCCACTGTTGGCCCTGCCATTTGCTCTCGGGTTCGAAATGGTGGCACCGAGTTTCGTCCCCAGTGGCTATACAGGACAGAACAGCATACTCTTCCTCATGGTATCGTTACAAGTGACCCAGTGACGCAACCATTCTCTGAGTCTTCTGTAACTCCGTGAGTTGATGTGGAACCTACGGCACGCAGATTTTGCGGTACAGTAAGTGTTTTGTCACAATGGCGTGTACGGAACCATGACTTATTCCCATTAAAAGACCAAGTTCTTCCACAGTGATCCGTCGGTTTGCCCGGATATGACCATCAAACGCAGCAATAACATCAGGGAATCTCTTATGTCACGCCAGCACACGCGAACGTGACATGCTGTGTTCGCCATAAACAACAGACATGCGACTATGAATTTCTCGTCCTCCTACTCCTTCAGCAGTCAAAATGCGCACTACACGTCGCTGTTCTTCTTTACCCGCCTCCCTTACTGATGTTGGACGACCACACACATAGCGCTAACCTTACTTCCAGCACAATAAACAAGCGACTAGTGTGCAAGGGCACGTTGTCACTGTGCTTTCCCGCGTCCCCATCAGATGTTGGTACCGTAAGCAGATTCCAGTATTGCCAATTTGCGCGCCGTGTGAGTTATGCGTGGTGACCCGTTTTCATTTGACTGCCCCTTATAGTAACATACCAACCCTCAACTATCTCCTGAATTTTTCACCTATCTTTAAAGGCCCTGGGTTCTTATATTAGGGCTACATTTGTCTGTTCCACGGTTAGGCTTCTTTTATACTTGCACGCCACATGCCACATGCCAGGCGTGTGTATTAACATTGTTTAAATGGGACCATTTTATACTTACCTGCTCGCGTCGAGCGGTCACTTTCTGCCGCCTGGCATGGGACTGAGGCGTATCGGGACAGGCGTGCGGCCATCACCGCCTAGCGTGTCCCGCCACGCGGGTGGGACCAATACCATACGGGAGTTTTTATAGTTGACGCTTCACGCCAAGCGGTTCGGTTCAGTTCAGTTCAGCTTAGCTTGTAGTCTTGCAAAATGCTAGCTTGGAGAATGGATGCAATTGATACAGAGGTGCTGATTAGTGAAGTGCAATCTAGATCTATGTTATGAACCCAGGATCGTCGAATGTTTTGGGGCTCATCCTAAAATAATTGAAGAACTTTATTTCATCTTCTCGTAAGTCAGCGTACAGGGTTATGAAAACTCCTTTCAAGTCTTTGGATATTGAGAGGATGAACACTGAAACGCATTTTCTTCTTTTCTTTTCTTACCATCTTCTCGTAAAGGTATGCAGCAGCGACCGCTTTAGTTGCGAACCCTGCCATGGCACACGCTCGACTGACAAAACTATAAAATGGAAATTTTATGCTTATACGCCACACGCCTGACTTCAAGCATGTGGCATGTGGCGTGTGGCATGCAAGTATAAAAGAAAGTCTTCAACTCAGTATGTGAGTGACTGCTTTAGCGTGATGCAAGTTAGTCTGTAGGAAGGAGGGCCCCACCTTCTCCATACCTCTATAAGACAGCATAGGAGCCACCCACGGCATGTTATAATGTGGCTTGAAATTCAGAGCCTTGATAAGGCATCATCCACTCCCAAAACAAGCTGTACCCTTTTAGAAAATCCCATCCTGTGGTTGTAGACCCACCACAGGCTCCATACATGGATTTTGCCATTGGAATCTCCTAAGAATGGTGACTTTCTTTGCAGCAAATACACACGTTTCTAAAGTGCAGCGCTTAGAAAGTTCTCCGCAATAACAGCAATATCCCAAGGCGTAGAGCGGTCAGCAACCAGAAGCCACAGAAGATCGTTAAAATGCAAATGTTCGGAATACTGGATAAGGCGAAGCCCGACGGAACACGAGGCTTAAATTTTGCGGCGGTGAAGCTTATGATCATTGAGGTGACTAAATTGCCGGTGTAGCGTGAGCTAATGAAAATAAGGCAGAATCTGTTGTGGACTGACAGGGGGCTTATATGTATTGCAAAAAAAGCCACGTGCAGTATATATGTATAGTTGTAAAGATCGTGACATGCAATTTAGAGGAGGAAGGACGAAATATAGAAAGTAATTGACTGTGACAAGTGAGAAGGGATAGACCCGTCTTGACATCATAAAGGATTCTTATTGAAGGCCAAACAGTGAAGCTTACTTCAAGACTAAGATCTGGTCATGAGCGCCTGAATGGGCTCTAAGAGAAAGTGACTGGCCAACGGTCAATCGTAAAATGACTGAAACGAAGCAAGAAGTAGAGAGGAATTTTGTAGAAACGAAGCGGTAGGATATGTGGAAGACGAAGGCGAATAGTTGTCATAACCATGGTGGGCCTTTGGTAAGGCACTGGAGTATGGTTTAGAAGTTACGTGGTTCGAAGAGATGACTATTTTAGTGAAAAAAAAAAAAAGTAAGAAATTTGTGCATGTAGGAAGCAAGTCGTACTATATGAGGAAGGTGGTGAAGGTAACAAATTTGCATAGACCTGGTGGTACATGGGTAAGACATTGGCGTAGTATTGGGAAGGTACCGGGTTCGACACCACGGTGTCTTTTATCAATAGAAATTAAAAAAGTGAATAAATAAATACGATTTTTTCTGCAGCTATAAACCAAGTCGTAGAATATGAGGAGGATCGCGGAAAGCTACAGTGTAGATGTCCTGGTGGACTAGAGGAAAGGCACCGGCGTTGTAATTTAAAGGTCCGTGGTTCGAGACCAGAAGAATTTTTGTAATGAGATTTTTATGGAATTATATAGCGAGATGTAACATAAGAGGAAGATTAAAGGTAAATACTTTCCGTGGCATCGGTGGCTCATTGGTAAAACACCGGCGTAGTGATTGTAAGTTCCGATTTTCGGAACCAAAGCAGTTTTGTAAAACAAAAATGGAGTAACAAGATTTTTTCTGGAATTACGACTCGAGTTGTAACATAAGAGGAAGATTTATGAAAGAACCTCTCTGTGGTGCTGGTGGCCTATTGGTTATGCACCGGTGTAGTGAATAGACTTTTCGAGATTCGGAACCAGCGAAAGTTTTATAAAATACAAGTGGAGTTAATAAGATTTTTCTGTAATTATAACAACAGATGTGACATAAGAGGAAGAAAAAGAGAAGAAATCCTCGTGGTAAGCGTGGCCTAAGGGTAAGACAGCGGCGTAGTAAATAGGAGTTAGAAGGTTCGAGACCAAGGAAAATTTTATGATGTAGAAAGTGAGTTAATATGATTTTTCTGGAATTATGACCGAAGATGAAGCTTAAGAGGAAGATTAAAGAAAATAAATTTCAGTGTTGCTGGTGGTCTAGGGGTAAGACATCAGCTTAGTGTTCAGAAGGTCCCTGGTTCAAAACCAGTAGGATTTTTGTGAAAAAGAAAATGGAAAGATGTTAGGAGATAGGGTAAGGGAGGAGGGAGGGACCGGGGTGAGGGAATATTTTTGCTTTTTGCGGCCGCTCATTAAAACACTCAACCTAAGCGGGTTTTATTAAAATCCACATGGGATCAAAAAGAAAAAAATTTCGGCCCACCATCCGCCCACCAACCACCCGCCCTTAGGGGGTGACTTTGACTTATTCATTTGAGACCAAATTCTATGAGCGAGAGTTAGCAAGAAAGTATTTAAACCTGTAGCGCATCCTGTTGACTAAAACCTCATAGAAAGCCACGAAATGTAGTTTACTGGCTTGTGCAAACCGCTCCTCTGAGGAATTCATTTTATAGGATAGGGCAGAAGGTACTGAGGATGGAAGCGTGGGACCCCACCCTCACCCACCCTTATAATCACGCAGAAGGTTAATCGCTTGAAACCAGGCTACTTCAGCGAGATTTAACAAGAAATTATTTTAAACTGCAGCGCCATCTGTTGAACATTACAACAACATCTGTTCAACAGATGGCGCTGCACTTTTATTTCATACTTTCTTAACTCTCGCGTATTTAGTTTGGTCTCAAGTATTTAACTTTCTGCGTGACCCCAACAGCAGTCGTGGGTACGGTCCCACGTTTCGCCATCTGTGGATTAATGTTCAACAGATGGCGCTTTTTATTATTTCATATGAATGTGAATACTAGGGAAACGTCCCATGCTTCGCCATCTGTGGAGTAATCTTCAAAAGAGGGCGCTACGTTCTTATTTCATATGAATACTATGGAAGGGTGGAACTCCACCCTCACCCGCTCTTGGGGTCACGCAGAAAGTTAATCACTTGAGATCGAGCTGTGTCAGTGAGGATTAACAAGAAAATATTTAAAACTGTAGCGCCATCTGTTGAACATTATTCCACAAGTCTTTAACTTTCTTCAGAGGAGCGGTTTGCAGAACCCCTAAAGATACTAAGATGCTACATTTTAACGACACTTCTCGAATTTTCATGAGGTTTTAGTCGACACTTATTTTATATTTAATTGTTGAGACCAAGCTCATTCCGCGAGGGCTAACAAGAAAATATAAAATTACTGTAGCGCAGTCTGTGGACTTTAAACCTCATGGAAAGCCAGTAAGCTATAGTAATTTTATATTTTCTTGTTAGCCCTCGCGGAATGAGCTTGGTCTCAACAATTAAATATAAAATAAGTGTCGACTAAAACCTCATGAAAATTCGAGAAGTGTCGTTAAAATGTAGCATCTTAGTATCTTTAGGGGTTCTGCAAACCGCTCCTCTGAAGAAAGTTAAAGACTTGTGGAATAATGTTCAACAGATGGCGCTACAGTTTTAAATATTTTCTTGTTAATCCTCACTGACACAGCTCGATCTCAAGTGATTAACTTTCTGCGTGACCCCAAGAGCGGGTGAGGGTGGAGTTCCACCCTTCCATAGTATTCATATGAAATAAGAACGTAGCGCCCTCTTTTGAAGATTACTCCACAGATGGCGAAGCATGGGACGTTTCCCTAGTATTCACATTCATATGAAATAATAAAAAGCGCCATCTGTTGAACATTACTCCACAGATGGCGAAACGTGGGACCGTACCCACGACTGCTGTTGGGGTCACGCAGAAAGTTAAATACTTGAGACCAAACTAAATACGCGAGAGTTAAGCAAGTATGAAATAAAAGTGCAGCGCCATCTGTTGAACAGATGTTGTTGTAATGTTCAACAGATGGCGCTGCAGTTTAAAATAATTTCTTGTTAAATCTCGCTGAAGTAGCCTGGTTTCAAGCGATTAACCTTCTGCGTGATTATAAGGGTTGGTGAGGGTGGGGTCCCACGCTTCCATCCTCAGTACCTTCTGCCCTATCCTATAAAATGAATTCCTCAGAGGAGCGGTTTGCACAGGCCAGTAAACTACATTTCGTGGCTTTCCATGAGGTTTTAGTCAACAGAATGCGCTACAGGTTTAAATACTTTCTTGCTAACTCTCACTCATAGAATTTGGTCTCAAATGAATAAGTCAAAGTTACCCCCTAAGGGCGGGTGGTTGGTGGGCGGATGGTGGGCCAAAGTTTTTTTCTTTTTGATCCCATGTGGATTTTAATAAAACCCGCTTAGGTTGAGTGTTTTAATGAGCGGCCGCAAAAAGCAAAAATATTCCCTCACCCCGGTCCCTCCCTCCTCCCTTACCCTATCTCCTAACATCTTTCCATTTTCTTTTTCACAAAAATCCTACTGGTTTTGAACCAGGGACCTTCTGAACACTAAGCTGATGTCTTACCCCTAGACCACCAGCAACACTGAAATTTATTTTCTTTAATCTTCCTCTTAAGCTTCATCTTCGGTCATAATTCCAGAAAAATCATATTAACTCACTTTCTACATCATAAAATTTTCCTTGGTCTCGAACCTTCTAACTCCTATTTACTACGCCGCTGTCTTACCCTTAGGCCACGCTTACCACGAGGATTTCTTCTCTTTTTCTTCCTCTTATGTCACATCTGTTGTTATAATTACAGAAAAATCTTATTAACTCCACTTGTATTTTATAAAACTTTCGCTGGTTCCGAATCTCGAAAAGTCTATTCACTACACCGGTGCATAACCAATAGGCCACCAGCACCACAGAGAGGTTCTTTCATAAATCTTCCTCTTATGTTACAACTCGAGTCGTAATTCCAGAAAAAATCTTGTTACTCCATTTTTGTTTTACAAAACTGCTTTGGTTCCGAAAATCGGAACTTACAATCACTACGCCGGTGTTTTACCAATGAGCCACCGATGCCACGGAAAGTATTTACCTTTAATCTTCCTCTTATGTTACATCTCGCTATATAATTCCATAAAAATCTCATTACAAAAATTCTTCTGGTCTCGAACCACGGACCTTTAAATTACAACGCCGGTGCCTTTCCTCTAGTCCACCAGGACATCTACACTGTAGCTTTCCGCGATCCTCCTCATATTCTACGACTTGGTTTATAGCTGCAGAAAAAATCGTATTTATTTATTCACTTTTTTAATTTCTATTGATAAAAGACACCGTGGTGTCGAACCCGGTACCTTCCCAATACTACGCCAATGTCTTACCCATGTACCACCAGGTCTATGCAAATTTGTTACCTTCACCACCTTCCTCATATAGTACGACTTGCTTCCTACATGCACAAATTTCTTACGTTTTTTTTTTTTTACTAAAATAGTCATCTCTTCGAACCACGTAACTTCTAAACCATACTCCAGTGCCTTACCAAAGGCCCACCATGGTTATGACAACTATTCGCCTTCGTCTTCCACATATCCTACCGCTTCGTTTCTACAAAATTCCTCTCTACTTCTTGCTTCGTTTCAGTCATTTTACGATTGACCGTTGGCCAGTCACTTTCTCTTAGAGCCCATTCAGGCGCTCATGACCAGATCTTAGTCTTGAAGTAAGCTTCACTGTTTGGCCTTCAATAAGAATCCTTTATGATGTCAAGACGGGTCTATCCCTTCTCACTTGTCACAGTCAATTACTTTCTATATTTCGTCCTTCCTCCTCTAAATTGCATGTCACGATCTTTACAACTATACATATATACTGCACGTGGCTTTTTTTGCAATACATATAAGCCCCCTGTCAGTCCACAACAGATTCTGCCTTATTTTCATTAGCTCACGCTACACCGGCAATTTAGTCACCTCAATGATCATAAGCTTCACCGCCGCAAAATTTAAGCCTCGTGTTCCGTCGGGCTTCGCCTTATCCAGTATTCCGAACATTTGCATTTTAACGATCTTCTGTGGCTTCTGGTTGCTGACCGCTCTACGCCTTGGGATATTGCTGTTATTGCGGAGAACTTTCTAAGCGCTGCACTTTAGAAACATGGGTATTTGCTGCAAATCCCAAGGCAGGCATACGACATAGCAGACATAAATAATGCTCTGTGGGCAGTACATTTCATCTTAGAGCTTAATCGCTCACTTTTCAATGAAGGACATCTAATAAATGTTGTGACGGCATTGGCTTCGATCATTTCTGTATCTAATCCTCTTACCGGAAAATATATAGATGTCGTACATGACTCACGAAGGGCGTTCTTCGTCCGTTCAATATGAGATGACACCCAACCGATCGAACTGTCTTGACATACGTGTAAAATTTCATTTTTGTTCCAGCGCTCACACTGCGTCTCAATCGCATCCAGACTTCGCTGCAGCGTTCAGAGAACATACCCTTGTTTGCTCTCAATCGCATATACATAGGTACCACCAGCAAACAATAGTATTTTTGAGGGGGGAGGGGAGATTAATTTATACCTACGCTGTACAACGCGTGGCACTACTTTTCCCTTGGCGCAAACGTTTTGCCTTTGACCGAAACTCTGAATTTTCTCCCGGAAAACATGTGCTAGCAGACTTCATTATACTAACGGAAATTTGAATTTATACGCACTGTTTTATGGACCCTGGCCGCAGAGAAATCTCCACTGCGTCTTACAGCCACCCACCTGTACATTGAGGCCATGAAATTCATTATTGCCCACAGGTACCGAGTTCTACATTGATAGCATTCATCAGGACCAAGTTTATTGACTCCCTGCAAACAGCCGCTCAGTGCCCGAAGAAATTACCATCTCATGCAACCCGCGACCTCACTGCATTGTTCACACAGAACTCATTGCCACTTATTCTCAACTACATGACGCCTGTGCTAGCTTCCCAGGCCTCGTCATGTGGGACTTGTGGTGGACACAATGTGGCACTTGGACAGATTTTCTCCAAGTACTTTGATTTCCCCTGCCAATCTAGTTCCACCAACTGCTCTACAATCACCATCATCTAGGACTGGTACAATAAGCTACAACTAGCCAATGTACCAAATGGTATCACTCCAATAAAAATAATAATAAAAGAATCCTGTCCACACCTTGCTCCCTTGGCTCCATTTCTCCCAACATCCATCTAAATATTCTATTTGTACCCCAAACAAATACTTCAATTTATCCTACCAAAATACCCTTTGTATTCCTCTCCCGTGACTGACATGCCTTGGTTCTTTACTGTTGATATCTTCAAGTAATTAAATTTCAATCGAGAAATGTGTGGGACATTGTTTTCTGACACACATGGGTCTTGTTTATGTGTAGGTAAGAATGAAGAGGTATTACATTATAATTGACTTGCAAAGTTCAGGTTACCCATCTCAGTTGGAAACTCTGAGAAGCAGAATCAGTATCAGGATTGAATGTGGGTGGGACTATTTATATAATTTTTTTATCTATTTCATTTTCATTACATTGTTATTCACTTTTGTTGTTATAGGTGTATTACTTCTCTTACTTTTGCCATATAATCCTACCTGTACTGACCTGGTGAACATAAACATAAGATTTTCAATAGAAATTGCATTTTTTTTAAGAAATATTATTAATTTTTGCTATATAATCCTATCCAATACTGAACTCGATGATGAATAGATACCTGATTTTCAGTATTTATTAAATTTTTTTGTAAGATATGGTACTTCTGACATATAAACCTTTCCATTACTGAACTGGAATATGAATAATACCAGATTTTCAGTATTCATTACATTTTTTTGTAAGATATGGTACTTTTACCATATAAACCTTTGGCACTGATAGTTTACCAAAAATTCTTGCTGTTAGACATACATTTGTTCATGTTCTTCCTCTAAATGGGACTTACTGAACTGTTTAGAATAATGCAAACAAAATACTTTGTATTGTAATCATGTGTGTGTAAGTATAAAAAGTATAGGGTTATACAAATAAAAAGATATAACAATTTCAGAAGAAATGTATTTATAAGTAACATTAAGAATAATCTATCATATCATATATCATGCCTAGGAAAGAGCTAACCTCAGTCACTGGATTGTCCTTGACTGAAAATTAGCTCTTTCTAACGGGAGTAAGAGTAGGTGTCTTCCATCCCCTCACCTGAGGATGGAAACATATCCAGTTTCCAAAATGTTGTGCTCTTTAGAATACTGGGTGATGGACAAAGTCCAGAAATCCAGTAATCCTGAGTGTTATATAACATCATCAGAACTCATTAGAAACAATTATATGTGTAGGATTTGAGGTTCTCACAACAGTGGTCATTATATCCCAGAAGATAGAACTGACCATATTCCTGTTACCAACAATCCAGGATTTGATGTCCTTTGGTGTGAGTGCATTTGGTAATGACTAGTTCACTATGGATGAGATGTTGTAAACTGTCATAATGATAATAAAAAGTAGAAACAACTGAATTTCTTGGCCTTCAAAGTTGATAATAACTGAAACTTGGAAAAACATACTGAATATATTATCCTTATACTAAGTTCAGCATGCTTCTCTGAGGACAGTCACATCATACATGAAAACTGAAACTCGAAACTTCAAGTAACACCCATCATTTACTTTCATTCCAGCATGTCATGTGGAGTAATTTTCTGGGGAAATCCAAGAGACAGTAAAAAGTATTTTACATCAAAAACAAAATCATTAGTATAACAGCAGGCATTAAAAGGAGCATCTCCTGTAAGAAATTATTTAAGAAATATATTCTTCCACTAGCTAGTAAATTATTGCTCTCATTATTTTTTGTTGTGGATAACAAGGACAATTTTAAAACAAATGCAGATACACATATCATGTTTTTGGACATTATCCATTGTTTCGCCTATATTTAAACAGTTTAAACGGTTTTTAAATACAGATAAGACAATGGATAATGTCCAAAAACATGATACTTGTAGCAATGTACCATCGTCATATACTTTTAGATCTTAAATGAAGATACACACATTCAAGGACAAAGATACAACATCCAAGTCAGCAAACTCTAACATCACTAAATATTGTAACATGGATGGCCATAGCGTTTCTAGGCAACGACCAGTAAACAACCTTCTGTTGAGTGCATTGCAACAGTAAGTTTATAGCTCGTTGCTAAGTGACACTCAACGTGCCAATGGACTGATATCATGTCACGTGTTTTCTGTGCAGTCTGTCATCAACAATAGAACTGTTTCCCATGCGGTCTGTGCTGCGGCTATATAATGAGACCTGTGAGCCATAAGTTCAAAGTATAAGTGAGTGGCAGTGAGGGACACAGCTCTAAGCTCTGGGTAGGAGACAGCCATGTAAAGTTCGTCAGCTTGTGAAGATTTAAAGTGTGATTAGAAGACTTTATTCATAATGTAATATTTAGAGTGATCTGAAGTGCTGGGTCCTGCGTTTTAATTGTTACCAGGAGAGGACCAGTGTAGTATGTAAATCTGTGACAGCACTGTATTTAAATGTGATCAAGAGAAACTGTAATCAAAGTGCTAATAAATTCAATCATGCGAAATAGAACCTGTCATTTCGTCACGCATATAACCCTGCATGCGACATTTTGGTGTCAGAAGCTGGCGGCTTGGATCGTGTTGGATTCCCAGCAGTGGTTACCACCCTAAATACGTGACAATATCAAAAAGGGGTCTGCTGTACTGGAATTAGGTTATTCAGTAACCGTCCTCCTGCAATCACAACATACCATTGTTCAAGCCAGCACTAAAAGAATATCTCCTATTTTACTCCTCCTCTGTATGGAAATTTACTTCAGTGATGGTCTTTTGATATAATTATTTTGATGTAGTACCCTCTTATCAGCAATGTCTGCATATGTATTTATATTCATATTTGTAATGGAAAGGGAGCATGTGGTAACATGGTTGAGGCACTGCGCTACAAGCTGGAAGGTCATGGGTTCAGTCCCCAATGAAATCACTGGATTTTTCAATTGACCTAATCCTTCCAGGGCACTATGACCATGGGATCGACTCAGCTTCTAATAGAAATTAATACCAGCAATCTTCCTGGAGGGTAAAAAGACAGCTGGCTTGGTAAGGCTAACAACCTCACTACCGTCTACAAAATGTGGGAGCACTGCTGATGTCTCACAACCCTATGGGCCTCCACTGCCTGTTACAGGGACAGCATTTTTCATTTGTATTGGAAATGTACTTGGATTACGATATATTCTACTTGTACATCCTTGGCGTAGGCATAGGGCAGATCTATGGAATGCAAATAAATTCTGCTTTATAGTTACTGACATACAGGCACATCTGAAAATTTGATAGTGATTACAAATTTTATTGCTTAAACACTGCAGTCATTGATTATACTTCAAAATTTATCCACTTTGCAGTATCATACTCATCTAAAAGTCTATGTAGATTTGACAGCTGACCTTGTTCACTAAATTATTTTTAGTTTGTTCAAGCTCCTTTCATATTATTCAACAGCAACAGTGTAACCGTTCATCATAATTTGGTGGACTATTTTGTATTAATTAAATATATATTAAGTTAATATCAAGTAAATACAAAGAGAATCAGGCAGATAGCCAACTCTTACTCGTACATGCTGAAGGGACATAGTTCAAGTTTTGCTATGTGGACAGGAAATAACATCTGGTACTTTCCTGGAATTCTGGCAGTTTCAGCAAAGTCGCAAAGTCTTTGAGAATTTCAGAGCTGACAGCTTGGAACAGATATAACTTAGAAGTAGGAGGGCCGGAGCCTCATCCCCTGATCGTAATGCATCAAGTCGCTGTCAACCTTAGCGTCAGGTCAGCAACTGCCAGTCACATAGCAAAGCTACCTGATTGGAAATTCACAAATTTAGGGAAACTCCTGGCTTGAAAACTTAACCAATGGCAAAGTGGAGGAGTGGATTTCTCCTGGAGTGTGTGGTTTGTGGACCTCAGTATTCAGAGAGAGTGCATTCCACTTCAGAGAGTCTTCATCCAACTTTCGGCAAAGTCGGACACAAATTACAACTACGTCCCTTCAGTAGAAGTATTATAAGTAAATTTCTAAATAAGTGTTACTAATAGTTTCTTTTGTATTCAGTGAGCTGGAGTGAATTAAATAATTACTAAGTGCAAAAATCTGAAGTGGTGAGTGTGATTGCAAGGAAAGATTCTTCCTGCCATGCCCGAGCCAGACCCGTATAAGACCCCGGGATAAGAACTTATCTCTACCAATTATAGAACAGAACCCAGATACTCCCATCTTTCCTTACTTGCGAGACACTTAATGGTAGTACCGAAACCGAACTCTTGCTTACCAGCACCAACAACCAAAATCTTCCTCCCTTCCCACCTAATTTCTCGCCATCCACGAGGAGGAGGGCAGTAACTCCAGCGGAGGTGCCTAGAAAGAGGTGCAGGTGAATCGCAGCACAAGGAAGGAGAGGACCCGGATAAGTGGAGACGAACGTAAAGGGCCAACAAAGTGAGCAGTTAGAGAAGGCAAGGAAAAAAAAGTGAATATTGTTTGTTTGGATGACAGCCCTTAAGGGCATAGTCCTGTATCATCTCGCAGAAGTCAAGCGGTAGTGCTAATTCCACATGGGGCAGTAAATTTTGTGTTCAATGCTTGAAGTTCTTCACTTCTAAAGAGAATCATAAAGCTTCAAGATCCTTGTTTTATTACATGTCACAGTCAAACTGTTTGTGACTCTTTACACTTTATTAAATTACTTGTTTGATAATGCAGAACCAGGTGAAATTCAAAATCCAATGAGACTGCTCATTGACTTACATCAGCTTTCAGAGCATCAAAATTTCTCTCACCTGCATTTGAAAATCTTTTGTGAGGACTGAGCAAACTTTTATTTCTTGGTTGTACATTTCCTTTATTTCCTGTCTTTGATGGGAAAATCGTGGGAATCTCCAATTCTTCTACAATTTTTGTAATGCAAATTGGAGATTCCTCAGCCAGATATTCTGATAATACTCTTCAATGCACCCTTCCATCTAACATTTCTGATGTTTGTAACAATGTTACATTCTTGGATTTCAGCGTTCTGTTAACTTATCGGTATGGGTATGGAGTTATGATTTAGTAAAGATCATTATGAACTGTTAATCCTTTTACTTGTTCCCTTAATGACACATCATCATACGTATATTCAATACAATCGAGCTCCTGCACATTTTAGTCACTAGGTGAGACTATCTTAATGACATAACTTGAATGTTGGTTTTCCAGAAGTGGTCCAAATGCCTGACTTCTGAGATCTCAAGAACTCAGTCCTCTAGATTATTTTTGGGGGTCACAAGAAAAGATTAGTGTCAAAAAGGCCTAACTCAAAGACACAATTTCTGACGCTGCAGATAAGGTAAAGGACAACCCTGATATTTTTTTTTAAGTACAATCAGTTCATTGACACACCAAGCTCAAAGTGTACAGAAGTTGAAGGTGCACAGCTTGAATATTTATACCAGTGAATACTGTGTATATCAGCAGTTTTATAATAAATTTGCATCTGTACAGAACCAGATTTTAACATTATACTACTTGTGCTCAGGCAGTTAGTCTCCAGCTTTCCACCATGGTGACCCACATCTGATGCCATGTCAGGTAATGTGGGATTTGTGGACAATGTGGCAACAGGGCAGTCCTCTCCAAGTGTTGCCAATTCTCACTCCACCAACAGCTCCACATTCATTAAATCATTCTATCAACACTATACAGTCTCAAGACTGACAAAGAAAGCAAACTATACCAATGGAGCAACTACCAATGCCAGCAAAGTTTAGTGCCAACTTTTGCAGATAGAGGGTGTCACATGGTCAGAGCAACAAATCCCCACGGCTGTTAATTTCGGTTTTCTAGACTGGAGCCGCTCCTCAATTATCATCACAAGTTTGAGTGGACCCCGTTCTAGACCCACTACTTCTCAGAAAAATCTTTTAGTGCCAGGAATCGAACCCAGACCTCTGGATCTGTAGCCAGGAACGCTGACCACTAGACCACAGAGGCAGTCTCTCAAGACTGACAGCTTTATTAAATGACCTACCTAAAAAAACGATGCTGAAAAAAACCACAACTCCTTACCTGTTGCAAATACTAAACACTGTCATAGCACCTTTATCTCAGAATGACTTGATTAACATCAACTGGGCCACTTTCTCCCAGGATACATTGTACTTGTGACAGAACACCTTAGATTTCTGTTATTTATGATTGCAACACTTCGACAGCACTTGCCTTAGAAGACTAGCATGTTTCCAAGTGACCTTTAAAGGTTGGCTGTAATGTGTTTAATAACACTTTCCAAACAGCTGGTGAAACTTGTAGAAAAATGCAAGAGCCCTATTATTCAGAGAAGCAGCTTATACCTGAGATTAAGATATGTATATGGCACAAATCGGTCACATCCATGAACTCCAATGAATTTACCTGTCATATTGCCTTCACTGTCATACCCTTGGCCTCTTGAATTTTTTATACTGATCCTACCCAACAGTAATTTATGGAGAATTTTTGATGCCCATCCATTACTATTCAAATGCATAAATGAAATCTATAAAACTCTATTTTCCCTTCCTTCAGCAGTACTGACATACCAAATTATTCCACTCATCTGTTCTTGGTAGGTAAAATTAGGGGTACAGTTGCATAAAGAAAAAATAATTTGCTCTTCTAATTTTGAAATGTTTTCACTTCATTGCTCAGCAAGACAAGAAACTCGCTGTCTTTTTTGTCACACAGTACACAGAAGTTGTGCTGTGTTACGGTAACCAGTCAGTTCCATAATATCAAGATAGGTTTATACATTTGGATTTTCAGTTTTATGTTGCAAATAATTTATACAAAACAGAATGTCTTGCAAATTACTTTGGACAACTTATGACATTTTGCCTTTCTGACTCAAATGATTATTGAATCTTACTGTCAATAAAGCACCCACCTTCCATTCTTTTTTACTTAAAAATCAGTGTAATAATCTTAATCAGTTCTCATTACTTTCCATGTGTCGATTCAAGATCTTCACAGTCAGAATATTCTCTGGATTTTATAGTACATTATTTTGTTTGCCAAAGAGAATGCATGGAAAGCAAAATGACGGTTTACAGTCCCAATTTATTAAATTTCTACTCAGACGTGACATGCAAACAAGTAAATAATCCATAACTAAAGTAACGCTCATATTGTCAGGTGTTTGGTGGTTTTAAGTTATTATTTTCAAGTACTGAACATTCACAAGAAGCTTCTTGAATTTCAGAGTTGTATGTTTTAGTTTAATAGCAGTATTTACTGGTTACTGAAGTCTGCATACTGCAAATGGGCTCCTTTCACTGATAATTTCTGCATCTTTAATTCACCATTTCTGCTATCGCTGTGACACTGTGAATGCCTTTTTCTGCTTTCTTTTTCTAAATTCAGCACTGGATGCTGTTTTAATGCAATTTTAAATCCTGAAGGGGGTACTACTGTCTCTCCTTCCATTTCATTACATTATAAATAATTCAGAGTGCAACACTTTCACATCAATACCATCCATTCTGATTGAGAGCATTCCTTCTTAGCCCCCTTAAAAGTCTGTGAACAGAAATACTGTTCATCAAGTTACAGCCAGAAATAAGTATTTTCAGCTTGCTGCCAATATTTATGGTGGCCAATCAATTACATCAAATTGGTGGTTTCAATAAACATTTAAAACGATGTTCACCTTCCTAATTATCTGACCTTCGGTCAATGCTTGCGAAAAATGTAGATCAGCACTTGTGCTGATGAAAACTATACATAACTTGCTCCTCTAATATGAACAACATGCTTGATTCATTGGCAAATATGTGGTCTGAACTCATTACACTCAGCTGAACTCTGAGGTTATTTTTTTCTTTCACCACTCTAAAACATCACAAAATATAATTTACAGACAATTTTGCATCATCTCATTCCTATCAGCCATTATTCAACAGAATTCCGTTTTCCTTCACTGCTGTGTGCCCATGAAGGTATGTTACAGTCAACCAGAAGTTTTAAGCATAAATTCTGATCACGTTACTTGACTTACCACAAAATTAATAGACATGTGCCATGCACAGTAACATTTTCTCAAAATAAAAACGTGCATTTATAAAAGGTAACATCAAACGTTCAGCTGTGGCAGCTGCCTATGTAGCTTACTCCCTAGTCTGAGGTCTGATCATCCTGTATTACATTTTGTATGTACTAATTTTAAGTTGGGTTTTACATGTCTCAATCCCTTGTATCCAGAGGGAAAATGTTTTGTTTTTTTTAATTAAGACGAAGACAGGTCTTTGTGTGTACAGATCTCTGAACACAGGTCTTAACTGGTTCAAGTTGAGGGAAATTAAGAACAGGACTTAACCAGTAGCCCTATCAAACAATATTTGTAATTTAAAATATTCATGCCACTTAGATATTTCACTACATTATGTAGCATTTTCAAAATCAGCTTTATTGTTTTCTAATGTGACAATTATAATCAGGTACTTCCTTTCATCTAACTGTAAATAAAATTCAGAATTTCATTTAGCGCTTGAATACACCAAATGAGTAACAGTTCAGGAGTAATACTGAAATATGCACAATAACTTCCAGAATGCTTCTGCACATATAATTTTGAAATACAGCTTTTGAAAACTAACTTTTTTCTGAATATATAATTTTATGATTCATTTAGGGCATATGTACACTTCAACACACATATGCTGGAAAAATATATTTTAACATGAGAGCTGAAAAACTAGATGCAGCAATTTCTAGGCACTGGCAAAGGTGAAAGTTGCCAGCCAGTAAGGATGGGAGAATGGAAGCAGAAAAATATCAATTGTTCTGCTACCTAGCAATGACCAACGATGACCATAACAGGCTGAGACTTAGCACATGCTATAGTGTTTTGTAAAGTGCATGAATCAGTGATGTATTAATGATATGTGGTAATGAGTCAGTTTTGAACAAATCTAATTATAAATTCAATCCCAGTGTCTGGTTACTAATATGTGACAATTTTTATCTCATATACTGTAAACTAGAATGCCACATTATGAAACTTTAGGCAAGGTTGTGTGTGAACAATGTGATTTTACTGGACTGAGAGTTGCCTTTTTGGGTTGCTTGCCTTTGGCCTGTCTGTAAAGGTAAGAAGTTGTGAACTTTGAATTTAAAGGCTGTAAAATGCAAGAGAAGAAAGAGGCATGCTCCATCTTCCACTTCAGAATATCAACGTTTAGTGCACAAAAACGTCTGGACATGAAGGAGACGGAAATAAAATTACTTAATATAAGAAAGCATGGCTGTTTGTATAAATACAGTGTACTGTAGATTGTTTTCCGGGGGAAAAAAAAAAGATTTACACAAATAACAGTCAATCACATCATATGAGTTATGAACTAATTTAGGAGTCAGTGCTAGATCATAAAATAAACAGTTGCGTTATGTTTACAAAATTAAGCAAAGAATATGTAACCTTACTGATATCAAAACTGCCCAAGAATGAGACACTCTTTTGTTCTATTATACTTAAACATGTAATATTAGTCTTTCCATTACTTAAATCTTCTGGTCTCTTCTAAAATCTCTCTTTTAAATGTGATCTTAACAGTCTACTAAAGCTACAAATTAACTGCTTATATAATGAACTGAATCACAGAAGGAACAAATTAGTAATCTATTTCATATGTATTTATATATATATATTATGTATGTATGTATGTATTAGTAAGTAAATAATATATTTTCATGTTCTTTCCAGTAGTTATTCACGAAATATTGACATTTACAATAATGTGTACAAATAATCTACAATAACATTACAAGCCTAAACAATATGCTTAAAATAACACTGCATATTTGTATCAATTCATGTTAAAGTTTCCTACTTATAAACGTTATATTTTAAAAAACACTACTTTTCAAAATTACAACATCATGAGGAATCTATCCAAAATAACACGAGTTTAACAAGAATTGGTACAAATAAGGCAGAATAAGTTGTACTTCTTACAAATATGTATAAAGCAAACAATTTAATTGTTTTTCTTCTATCCATTATGAGCTATTTAAAGGTTCAATTTTATACAGACTTACATACTTACACTTCTGTCTTCTTAGAAACTAGCAACGCAGTTTCTCAATTAGAAAATTTAGAATGTTTAAATTTCTCTTCCATTTCTTTAAAAACTTCAGCGTGGACTGCTTAAAACACAAAATGGTGGTCCCTCAGAACTGAGGACAATGGCTGGTCATTTATATACCCATAAATAGCTCCATGAAATGTACACAGGGTGGTTCAAAATAATCCATACCATTCTTTAACAAGCTGTATGTAATGTAACATTCCAAACTGCTTTTAATATCTAACACTTGCTGTCATATAAACAAACCATATGTACAGATTATTAGGAACATTTCTATCGTAAGGAACAGAATAAAGTGAGAAACTAGGATACCTGTTTTGTTGAATATCAGAGTAATGGTTTTCAAAACAGTACTTATAACTTTCCACAGTCCAAAAGTCTTTTTTCTTCACTCTCACATCTAATTCATCTGAATACAACTGTAACAGTGATTTGACTTGTGAGGTGTCAGCACACTCAGCTGGATTACACATTTAAGAATAAATCAAAAGGCTGAACGGGTACAATAATTTTGCCTGTTGTAACGTTTTCTCTAACTCTGGGACAAAAAAATGAACTTCTACCACTCACATATACTATTACATAATGCCTTACTTCCTTCTATTTGTTGTTGTAATGAAGATGTCTTACTTTGCAGCAATCTTGTTTCAAACGGTATATTTTATTTATAAAATGAATTATAACACAGAAACAGAGAGTTATACAAACATATATATTTCTTTAAAAAGCCACCCAAGTTTGGTGATGTATTTTGCTTTCTTATATTACTATGGCAATATTACTTATCTGGGTTTCACCCCTAAAAGATTTACATTGGAATTCACTTTTAGGTGCCTCTTTGATTTAAAAGTTTGAAATTGTTTAATGTATCTTCACTTCAGCGATGAGTGGGAAAGAAGGTCCCACTTTGAATAAGGATTCCATCCACTTCAAATTGAACTCTGGGCCATTTATGTATTATCTTTGCTATATTAGTCCACATCACAATAATAAATGGCAATTTTACTAATTTAGCAGTGAATTTTATATTTTCAAGAATAATACACCTTTGATTCACTGTTACAGAAAGAGTATGGAAAGAGTACATTTATATGCTACAGCAACAAAGCACAGCACATTCTGAGAGAGACCTTCAGAATTTTAACCACTGCATATGACTTCTTACAGCTACTCTGTAAGAAAATTAAATGTTGACAACATTAGGAATCAAATTTATCTACAGTATGAAAGGAACTGAATAAAAAAAGATACTTGGAAAATGACATTTTTGGAGCTGAAAATGTTACAAAAATTAATGAACTTTTAAATGTAATTCTTGGGTAGAAAATTAAAAAGACACCAGCATGAAATCATACAGATTTAGATTATGATGTCACAGGACATTTTGTTCTCTGTGCAAATTCTGATCCTTCTATGGAGGTCTTGTGGGCATACTGTAATTTTAAATACTACAATCTGCAAACATTATCAAAACTGTTTATTTTTCCAGTGATAAGGGAAATATTGGCCAAAGAATTGCATCCTTTTGCCTTACTGTGCATATTTCATATTCATTCAATACATAACCATCTGAATCCTAGTTGCTAGTGACAGCAGCAGGTAAAAAATGTTGCCAATGCATGGATGAAAATGTTATTATGGAGTAAGACACATTTATGCTACATAGTGGGAACTAAGTACACCACAAATTTGAAACTAACATATATAATACTTATACTAACACAACAATTAATTCAAAATGTACAGCAGAGATACTTATGATCACTCAGCTTATGAAGTGAACAGGGGCACTTTATTGGGGGGAGAGGGGCATAAAACCCAATACTTACCTATGTCCCATTGATGTTTGGAACATGAGCACACATAATTCTATTTAGAATATATTCTGTGTTCACAATTTTGGGAGAAAAAGATCACACTTCAAACACAATGAGAAGTACACTCCTCTTTTAATAAAACTAAAGGAAAGCATGGCTTTTACTAGGATCATTTATGTACAGTAGTTTTCTCTTATTTTCCTTGGTAAGGTAGTCAAAAAATCTACCACCAATAACAGTGAAGACAGTGAATACTGAGCAAGCACTGAAACTGGCACAATTTCCATGAATCTTTTAACATGCCTACTAGTGGTTCAAACTGCTACAGTCTGAGCCCCAGCAGTGCAGTGATATTGAAGTCTCCTTCCATTTTAACAAACCATCAACTGAGCAAGAAGCTCCTGATTAGGATAGGACATTCAAGGACACAACTAGTAAATGGAAGAGTGTGAGTTAATTGTTTGGGTAACAATTTCTTATCAATTTTCAATTGGCTTCATGGCTTCGTGCTTGGGTAGACAACTTTAACTTAATTCTGTCTGGTCTAAAGGTAATGTCACTGCAGAGATTACTTTGACTGAACTAGTGAATGAATTAAGATTGAATTTTTACAATATGCCACTTCATACTATTAAATTTCCTTCATTTTTTACCTGAAAAACATACATTAAGTTAAGTAACCTGTAACACTTTTCCAAGACCTTTATATATGATGAATGTTCAAGACATATACATTACTTTGAACCACCATGAAAATTATTTGTCAACGAGTATATCTCATCCCTTACCCGCTTGTTATATTATAATCCCCTTGTGCAGCAACAGGAAATAACAACGTGAATCTGAAGGCATTTTGTGCTTGTAGGATATTTCAATTATACATACATACATACTATTCAACAGAAACACACAAGACTAGTGCAAATTAAATGGACCAGCTGTTGATCACCTGCAAACTGCATCTTGGAAGTGAACATAGCAACAGTTTAGGATATTTATATAAACGCAGAAAAGTTACACAGTACTGATATTTTTAATAGTAACAATTTCATACTTATATGTGAGTCACAGTAAAATATGCTTCAGTACACTTGTTTTGAATGTAATGCCATTCATGAATCATCATGTCAAACATGAAAAACATGCTGGTCCTGAGTTCCTGTTAGTCAGAAGAGTAAAAGTCACAGAAAGAAATGGAGGACATATCTATGAACTTAAAACCAATTGCAGTACAGGAAAACAAGACACTGCAGTTTAACTGGTCTGATCCTGACTTCCTACCAACACAAAATGCCTTAAGTAACTGGTGTAGAGCATTTGTCAATGGTTCCCAACTTCTCTGCATTGCATGCACCTTCAGACAGGATACCCACAGCGCTGTGCATTGCACAAGGAAATGCTTCAAAAACATTGAATTTTATCAGACAAAAATGCATATTTACACTAAATATGCACTAAATGTATTCTTCCAAGAAGCTTTTCTTTATATGCCAGGGCAGTTTTAGAACTTTAGTCACTGATATTACCATTATTCTTTGATCAATCAATTTATTCAGTTTATAAATCAATGTACACATCAATTAATTCACACAGTCCTAAAACTAATTTAATGGAAAATATAATTTTAATTAGACATCATCTCCTCGAATAAATATGTCAGTATTACATACATTAAGCATGAAGTTGGGAACCAGCAACTAGTCCATACTAATTTCACTACCAGCAGTTGTAGTTGTATGGAACAGTTGGAAGCAGTCTCTTCACCAAGGTATTATGTATAATCCACGTACTTTTTATGTAACACACTTCTCTTTGTTTCTTTGAAACCTACAGCTTGCAACAACTGATTATTTTAAGCATCAGTCACTTGGCTGATTCAGCAGCTGATGAACTAAACATTGTAACTTACAATTAGTGTTGATAATACACCACCCTTACATGCTTAATTTCCAAACCAGTTGGCAACCTAGAACAAATACCAGAATATATAAATCACAACTTTATTCCCAATATTTTATTGTAATGATTTCCTTGAGATCAGGGGAAGACAAAAATACAATGGACTAAATCACCTCAGTCTTACAGCTTGTACAGACTTCAGAAGCAGAGAGGAAGGGAAAAAGTAAAAACATTCATATCACAAATTCTTATTTGTGGGTTATTTAGTGATGCTTTCAGTAGCTAAATGATATAATGTTGAATGGCGAGATCATAGATGATGATTGGGAAGGAAGCAGCTGTGGCCTAACTGAGGTACTATCCTAGCATCTGCCTGGAGGGACTAAGGACAAACAAAAACCTAAGTCAGGATGCACGATGCCCTGGCCAGAGATATGAACCAAGCTGGGCATTACTGCTATGCTAACCTGTTCTGCCATACCACCAATAGAAGTTTATTTACAAGTAACAATTTCAGAACTTCAAATCTTTAGGTGTGGCCTGGCACTAACAGTGTTCTGAACCACAAGGTTGAGACCCCAAGTTCAATGCCACATTAAACTTTAACTCCAAAGCCCTGCTATAGAACTACCTCTCACAAATGCCACTGCTTCTGGGTAAATGGAGTTGAAGAGAAAACCCAAAAATATTTAAAATGACATTCAAACAGCAGCAGGTAGTACGCTTGCAACCCTCTCCTTTCCTCTAAACACTGTTGTATAACACTTGAGGCAATCTACAGGCATGTGCCATAGTAATTTTGTAACAATTAACCAGTCTCTCTGGCTCTGGCAGTCTCAACATGCGTACCACAAGCAGATTTAACTGGCATGTGGTTTGCTAAGATTTAAAACTCATATCTCAGAAAATGACAGCAATAAAAAAATTACACATCACATGACACTGACCCTGAAGATGGAGACTGAGATCAGTGAAACTTTGGTTTTTAGTTCAACATTGACAAGATTGTTCAACAAAGGAGATTGTTTGGTATGTACTACAATAGTTTGAAATTAGTTGGTTCACTGGTCTGACCTCAAAACTCCAGATTCTCACAAAAGACAAGTATTTTGTATAGAAACATTCATCAGGCTTTAATGAACTGGATTTGGATCTCTACCACAACAATGGGTTTATTATAATCCAGTAAATACAATGTCTTCCCCACTTCTTCCTTTCTCCTCTTGGCCGTCATGCAGTTGTAGCATTATATCATCTCAATGATGACATCTCCTGTTATTTTTTCCCTTTATTACTATTAAATTTCCATCCCAAACAGCTAACATATTTCCCTTATTCTTCATCTTTTCCTGGCATTCCTTTACTTGTGACTTTTGCTCTCCCAAAGGCCTCTTCTTGTTAGCAGGCAATTTTTGAAAAAAATATACTATACAGACATAATTTTCATCCTGTCACCTCAAACAAAAGTTGGTCGACAGAGATCTGTTTCATTTATTTACAGATTATTTAATGAACAACAGACTGGAAACGACGTGGAAGGGGGCTGCTGTGGCCCATCTCAAGGTAGCAATCCCAGCATTCACCTGGAGGAACTGAGGAAAACCACATAACATCTCAGCCAGAACAGGTGGTGTCCCAGCCAATATTAACACCAAGCTCATCCTGAATATGTCAGAATTATTACCACCTGAGCTAACTTACTCAGTGACAGAAAACTGCTGCGCTCATGGTATTGCACCCCACATCTCACACTTAGTACATACAAGGGAAATTCAGCAAGTAATATCTGTTTATTTTAGGAAAGTGCTTTAGGAAGTGCTTTAATCATCTTAAGATGCTGAATGTGGATGGGAATTATTCACCTCGCATGGTCTGCATATGAACAAACATGGGAAAGAGAAAGTAGCTTTACAGATAGTGAATACTATACTTCCTTTATTCCATAAACAATCTTATAGTCCAATCAAACTAGGCTGGATGACACAATATGAAGAAGATTCTATAGTAATTACATGTGATGGTGGTGTAACTTTTCAAGACGACTCTAATATGATATCTGGAATAAATGGTCAGGGCATAAACCCTGATGGAAATAGAAATAAGGAAAATCACATTATATTAAACAAGACTAAGATGTTGAAATCTAATAATAACAAACTACCTGTTAGAACTAGAAGACTCCCAATTACGAGATCTGAGGATTTTTTATGGTAAATTTTCATAAGAATAGGGAAAATATCCCTGATAATAACACCGCTTTAAAAATCTTTCATCAAAATATTCGGTGTCTAAGAAATAAATACAATGAAATTTTATGTCATCTCCAAGAGCATTCTCCAAATGTCATATGCTTTACGGAGCATCATCTTGTGAAAGAAGAGATAATTCTACTAAATCTACAGAATTATCTATTGAGAGCACATTATTGTAGGAAATTTTTTAACAAAGGTGGGACTTGTGTTTATGTTAGAAATAACTTGAAAAACTCCCCTGTTGACCTTGATAGATACTGTGTAGATAAGGACATTGAAGTATGTGCAGTCCATCTAAACACTAATAGGGATAGAATTTGTATCATATCAGTATATAGATCTCCTTCTGGAAATTTTAGTACTTTCTTAAGTAATATTGAATTAATTTTACATAAACTCTGTAAAAATAACAACAAGGTTATTATTTGTGGCGATTTTAATGTAAATTTTAGTGAAGACTGTCCTATGAAAAGACAATTAGAAGTCTTATTTGGTACTTTTAATCTTAGATCTACTGTTACTTTTCCCACGAGGATTGGATGTGGTACTTCGACACTTATAGATAATATTTTTATCAATGTGCATCAGTATGAGGGTTATGAAACTATTCCTATGTCAAATGGACTCTCTGATCATGAAGGGCAACTATTAATACTAAATGTTTCTTCACAGGTTACTAAAGAGAAACATATCTATTATCATAGAAAAATTAATAATGATAGTCTATTCGATTTTCAAATGAAACTGAGCTATGAAAGCTGGGAACCTGTATTTAATACCTGTGATTTAAACTCTAGCTTTAATGAATTTTTAAATATATTTCTGAGACATTTTAATTCTTCTTTTCCCTTACAACGAGGGTTTAAACAGAAATCTAAGTCATGGGTTACTACAGGTATTTTAGTTTCCTGTAAAAGGAAAAGAGACCTATATCTAGAAACTAAAAGTACAAACAATCCAGTATTACTTAAATACTATAAAGACTATAGTAGAATACTAAATATGGTAATCAAGCAAGCCAAAAGAATCACATATGAAAAACAACTTAGAGATTCCAAAAATATAACTAAAAGTACCTGGAATATAATAAATACTGAAGTTTGTACGAAAGCCAGAAAAACAAAAGACAATATTAATGCTTTATGCATTTATGGGAAACGTACTACCAATTTGAACACTACTGTGGATGCATTTAATAATTATTTTAATAAGATTGCTGACAATATCCACAGGCAAAGGAAAGAAAAGGATATGAATAGTACCAACTTGCCATCATTAAATAAATTTGAAAACTATATGTCCTATATGTCAAAGGCTTTTAGTAGCCCATTTCCTAGTAGTGAAATTTTGAAAACTACTAATACTGAAATTGAAAAGATAATAGGGTCTCTTAAAGCTTCAACTACTCATGGTTATGAGGGTATCTCTAATTCAATTTTAAAAGCTAGTAAAATTTTTATAAGTGTTCCGCTAAGCTATCTATGTAATAAAGTATTATTTGAAGGTGTATATCCAGATAGGCTGAAATATGCTGAGATTATACCAGTATTCAAAAAAGGTGAAAAATGTGATTTATCCAATTATAGACCTATTTCTATCCTTACCTCTTTTAGTAAAATTTTTGAGAAAGTAATGTATAGCAGATTGATACGCCATCTAAATGAGTATAAAGTACTAAGTAAACATCAGTTTGGTTTTAGAGCTAATTTGGGGACTGAAAATGCGATATTTCAAGTAATTTCTGAAATATTGAATGCTCTCAACCAAAAAACTTTAATCAGTGGGATTTTTTGTGATCTCGAAAAAGCATTTGACTGTGTCAGTCATAAGGTATTATTGGATAAATTAATGTACTATGGAATAAAGGATAAACATCTTAATTTATATAAGTCTTATTTACATAATAGATATCAGAGAACACAAATTAGAAATAGATATGGAAATGTTTTAACACAATCTAAATGGGTTAGTGTAAGAAATGGGGTTCCGCAGGGCTCAGTTTTGGGACCACTGTTGTTTATAATTTATATTAATGACCTACCTAAGATCTTGGAGTTAAACAGTATACCTATTTTATTTGCTGATGATACAAGTGTCTTGGTATCACATCCCAATTCTGGGCAGCTAAAGAATTTACTAGATGAGGTTTATTTTATACTTAGTGATTGGTTTTCAAAAAATTTATTGTCTTTAAACACTGTAAAAACATGTTGTATAAATTTTACTGCTAACAACAAGGCGTCTATTGGAAGGGATGTAGGTAACATACTAACACAAATCACGAGCTCTTACGATCTTAAATTCCTTGGTATAACTATTACTAGAACTATGAATTGGGAAAGACATATTGATGAGCTGTTAACTAGGCTGAGTTCAGCTTGTTATATGATAAGGAACATGAAACCCATAATGACTATTACTACCCTGAAAATTATTTATAACTCTTATTTCCATTCTGTCATGTCCTATGGCTTGATATTCTGGGGTAATTCAGCTTCTGCTGAAAAGGTTTTTAGGATGCAAAAAAGAGCTATACGATTAATGGTTGGTTGTGGATATAAACCATTGTGTAGAAATAAATTCAGGGAATTAAATATACTCCCTTTAAGAGCTCAATATGTATACTTACTGATGATGTTCGTTGTTAAAAATAGAGACAAGTTTGCTCTAAACAATGACTATCATGATTTATTAACTAGACGGAGAATGGATCTACATATGAACCAGGTGAATCTGGCTGTATATGGTAGGGGCGTGTCCCACATGGCGGTGAAGGTCTTTAATGCACTCCNCTACCCTGAAGATGGGGGCGATACGTTCCTCCGAAACGTCGGTTAACACCACATATACACGGTGCCAAATCCCAGAAGACTGCTTTCTTCATAGTCACCGCCGTGAAAGCCTCAAATCTTAATTATTAATTGTTCACTTATTATTACAATTAACATAACAATATATATAAAGGGCCTTGGCAGAAATATGATTGCTTACTATATACTAATTGTTATTTTGAAATGTAATTATATTAATTTATGTATTCTTGAATTTATTTCTATAACTTGTTTTTCTATGTTTTTATTGTATCTATATTAAGATTCAAACTTGACTATTTCCACATCTCATGGAACTTGTTTCTGTATGGATTTATGGAAATGAAATAAATGAATGAATGAATGAAACTAATGTAGGAGTGGGGAAGAGCTCACGCAGGCAAGGTAGCATCACATGACTCATTGCCATATAAATTGTCACCTAGTGCTTGTTCTTTTCTCTACTGAGTGAGTCATGTGTCCTGCAACTGATAATCCTGTAAGGTGCAAAATTCGTGCTGTTATCCACTTTCTTCAAGCTAAAAACATGGGTGCTGTGGAAATCCATTGTGAATTACACACTGCGGTTTATGGACAAAATGTAATGGGTGAAGAAACTGGAAGACAATGGAGTCAAATGTTCAAAGAAGGACAAACAAATGTTCAAGGCAAAGAGCGAAGCGGTCAGTCATCAGTAGTGAGAGATATTGTTTAAAGTGAAAGATGGTGCTTCACAATTTCAATACTTTCATGTAAATTTCCACAAATTTCACAGTTAGTCTAGGCAATCACAAGTTTTGTGTTTCAAAAATGCTCATCGGTGTGCATAAAGTACAGAGATTGGCTTAGGCTTTTGACTGTTTTAGAGCGATACCACAAAGACACAATAAATTTCTCAATCACATCAGTTGAGCAACAGGTGATGAAATATGTGAATGCTAAATCCAGAGAGAAGTCTAAGCAGTGGATGCACACACATTCATCGAACAGGCCAAATGTTTAAACAAATGTTGTCTGCCAGAAAGCTGATGGCAGCTGTTTCCTGGTCCAAGAAAGGAGTGCTGATGGTGCAATTCATTCAACAAGGGACCAGATTTTTTTAAAGAGGGTTATTTCCATTACAAGTGTGGTAGCATAAATGTGTCTATCATAGAAAATTAAACAGTTATGGATTCCTGTACAGTTTATGTACCCATACTATAACATGCATTTTATAGCTATATATAATGGCTGACTCACAATGATCGCTTACATGTGTAAAATCAAGAACTTGTATTATTCCAATCATGGCATTCAGAACAACCCAGAACATAACGTACATATATAAATATTGGTAAAATTTAAAACTGCGTTTGTTCTTTATGACTGTTACTCATGTCTGATACAAACTGATGCATTTATTCTTAAACGTGTGCCTGTGCAGTCAATTATAGGTGGAATGTGGGCAGGTTCTTTGAGTATGCAGAAATTCATAAGCAAAATATGGTTCATCCATTCTTGTGGGCATACAGAAAATAATGGGCTGTATACAGGATGGCTCCTACTTAGCAGTGAGATAAAGCTACTGTCTATGAGAATACTGAATTATCCTGCATTACTTTCACATCCCCATGATAATCACTACAAAGAAGAAAAATTATTGCCAAGCCTAAATTTTTATTTAAACCCTGGTGCTATACTATATTATATGTAATAAGAAGTTAGAGGACAGCCTTTTAGTTATATATTTCAACAATTTTTTGCTATTCAAGTATATTCAGGAATTAGGAATTATACATATTCTTGTCCCATCAATCGTCCTCCATATTTGCAACAGAAACTTACCTTTCAGGACACGTGAAATTCTTTTACAGTACTCATTTCCCACTACTCGCAGTTTTCAACCTCTGTTCTAGCTTTCTTTCCCTCTTCAGTCACAGTGGTGTCAGCCTCTCCACCTGCGACTATAAGGGGTGGTGAACTGTCATCAACCTCTGAATGGAGTCTTTTCACACCACCACCACCACTACTACCACCAACTTGGTCCAAGCTGCTGCTACTACTGTTGCTGCTTCCACCACCAGATGGCACTGTGGGGGCCACAAATGCCCCACTGAAATATAACATTATTATTATTATTATTATCATCATCATCATCATGCTAAATTTGGAGTACAACAAATTTTTCAGCATGGTTACAAATACACTAAGTCGGGATCATGGGTTCAAATCCCACACAAAGCATGGATGTTTGGTGTGTGTATGCGTATATTCTGTGTTTGTGTTGTCCCGTGTTTATTCAGAGTCCTTGCCACAAGCTTATCACCCGTCGAAAGAGTCCTACCATCTGTAAAAATATCAATGAAACTGAAAATCAGCCCTATGCTGCAAAGTGGGAGTGAGAGGGGAAAAAGTTACTATCTTCTGTTGCATTAGGCATTGAAAAAGATGTAACTGAACAATGGATAAATTGAAATACAGTATTATACAACTCTTACTACTGCTTGGGCAATATGGAAAACATCAAAAGAAAAATGTGAAAAACTATGTCTGCCTTGCTTTATAAACTGCGAAGTCACACAAATTAACAATTCAACAGCATTGTAAAATGTATCAGCCTTCATTTCCATGAAAATTACTATCTTACACATATGTAGTTTAATATTTTAACTGCAGCAAAATTGCCAGTTAAGGATTCTGTGATGGCCAACAGACAAATTTTAAACAGAGGAGAATCTCAAATGGGGGAAATCTGACAGTGACTTGAAATCACTTAACTGAACATATAATGAGGGGAAAACAAAAATCCTAATTAAAAGAATACAAAATGAGGATTCCAATGTGTTCAGAAATATTTTAGACTTGGCATTTGATGCTGAAGCTTGAAGTTGGGAGAAATAAGCCTGATCTCACTGCCATTTGCACACATGAGAAAACCCTCCACTCCAGCTGCATGACACTGAATGAAGTTTAAAATTGGTAGTCCTTAAAGAACCTTAATGCTGACTCACAATGTTTTATTCACATTAATCTATCAAATGTCATTTTACATCAAATATAAAATCTGAACACTGAACAGGATCATTATACTGTGGCATGTAGACCCATTGCTAGACAACGTCCGCAAACACACACGCGGCTAATGGTACAGGAACAGTGTTTTCTATGCCCATGGATGGACTGTTGCTACACAACGCGAATGCTGTGATGTCACATTACAATAGGTGGCTATCAAGTGCCATGTTTCCTGCGTGTGCGGTGACATCACACAACAGCGATGGGTAGCGATCGCGTGACATGTGTTTATGATGATGCGTTGTCTGTCCGTGTGTGTGAAAGTTCAGTTCAGCTAGAGTTTGTTATGTGAGAGAAATAGCAGTGGAAGAAGTACATAAACAGAATACAGGAGGTTGGCCTGCGAGGATCTAATGTGTGACTTTAAGACTTAATGTCTGCTATAGTGCATCAGGATTGGGAGTGTGTCATTCAGTGAGACTTGTATAGCTCCCATGTTATACATACATGAAAATCACTGCAGACAGACTGAGAAGATTAGCGTGCAGTTACTGTAAATTGTGTAAACCCACAATAGTGTAATAATTAAGTGTAGTTACAACTAGTGAACATCCTATAAACCAATTACATATCCAAACCCCTGTCTTCAGTCACTAATATATATGACACTATACTAATATATATACATATACTAATATACATATACATGACAAATGGTGTTAGAAGGGATCAGATTTAATGAATTATTGGATTTCTGACTGCATCAAGTAGTAATCACTCATTATGGAGATGGAACAAACAATGGAACACCTGCTGGCAAGAATGGATGCCAATACAAAAGCTATGTGAGAGGACGTGGAAACCAACCAGGAAAAGGCAGACACCATCCACAAGGAGATGATGGCCAAGATAGACAACCAAAAAAGGAATAAAGGCTGACAGAAAAACAGACAGAGAAGAAATCAAACAAGAAATGAGAGCTGGCTAGTGGTGGATGAAATTAGCCAACAGGTTACCACAAAGGTGATAGAGTGTGGCTCTACTGCCCAACCTGCACAAAGGGGAAATGGCCCAAACTTCTTCAATACTCATGGGAAGGTCCATACAAGGTAGTCAGCTGGATAAATGATGTGGTATACAGGATTCAGAGGAACCCTAGGTCAGGTAGTACACCTGGATCGGCTGGCACCTTATCAGGGAGCTGCTCAGGATGAGCAACCTTCAGAAGGGAGCGGTGGAAGCAGTTGGAGAGTGATCACCACAGGAAAGACTGAAGCACAAGAAGATGCCATGAATAGGAACCTTCAAAAAAGAAGAACAGGTGATACACTGTTAAGCTATTTAGGACGAACAACCTTAAGGAGGAAACAACGCGTCATGTAGACCTGTTGCTAGATAACGCCCACAACACACATGACCAACAGTACAGTAAGTGTTTTCTATGCCTGCAGACGGACCGTTGCTATGCAAAGCGTGCTGTGACGTCACACTACAGCAGTGGGTAGCGATAATGCAACATTTGTTTACGGTTGTGTGCTGTCAGTCCATCGGCGATATAAGTGAGTGTGTGTAACAGTTCAGTGAAGTTCTGTTAAGATTAACGAGAGAGAAATAGTAATAGTGGAGGCATGCGAATTGAAACCAGGATGAGAGAAGAATATAGGAGGTCGGCCTGTGAGGATTTAATGTGTGACTTCAAGATTTTATGTGTGCTACAGTGCAGCAGAATTGAAGCGTTGAAGTCTTTACTTTATCCGTTATTGTTTTGCCAATAATTTGAAGCATAATAATGAATTGTAGTTACGACATGTGAACTTATCCAATAAATCAAGTTATCAAATCTGGAACTGTCACGTTACCAGGATACACATGATAATATATTAATAATTAATTAATTCTGAAATAACTGAACATTGTGACTTAGTAACACACAGATGTCATGTGACTTAGCTGTTGCAATCATTAAACAACCTGTATGATATCTGTATATACTGTCACATGTTAGTGAGTATACATGTGGTTTGGACTCATAACTGGATTTACTGAACACCTGTAAATTGTAACCACATGTAATTATAATGCTCTTACGAATTCATGCACTCTACTTCTCACTATACAGCCGGGAGAGCGCAGTCAATATAGCGACTGGTCACGGGCTGCATGACCAAAGGGTCAGAGTTCAAGTCCTGGTGGGGACAAGAATTTTCACTTCTCCATGTCATCCAGACTGGCTCTGGGGTCCATCCAGCCACCTATCAAATGTGTACCAGGGGCTCTTTCCCTGGGGGGGGGGAGTAAAGCGACCGGAGCGCATGAACCTGACCACTCACCTCCAACTAGTGCCAAGGTCAAGAAAATGTGTATCAATACATCTACTCTCCTATACATCTTCATGATGTAGTGCTTAATTAGTTAAACTCAGGGACAACTTTACCCCTTTACCTTTCATTTCTTACTACAGCACATGCTAAATCTTCTCAGGTTGCTATGTCAGTTGTTGCCTCAAAATGGATTCCAACAATGTTCTCTGCTTCTGTGCTCATATCTTACTGGCAGGTGCCTGTCTCCTAACGTATTGCCCCAGTTGTCTACGATCAACTAACTCATCTCATTTGTGCTCATTACTTAGACTCGGGTCAGACCACACAGAAAATACCATCTCTGTCAGTTCTTCTACTGTTATGTGTTTATCCATTGTGGAAACATGTTTGCCCAGCCACTGCTTTACAATGGACAATTTCTTTTTGTTCCATTATTTCACCTTTCTGGTGTCATGTCACAATATTCACTCTCATAACTGCCATTTTCTTTATAGCACCGCCAGAGAATATCATAAAATTTTCAGAGCATAAAGAGATATGGATCTTCATATAACTATTTCTTTGCAAATGACTGGAACTTCTTAACGGATTTCTTTTACAAATTAAATAAAAATAAGCTGACTTTCAAAGTCTTTCACCTTCACATTTAAGTAAAGGCACTTGGCACATAGTAGGGTCTCAGCAGTAAATATGGTAATAAAATACATGCCAAAACAATACTTACAACCCTTCAATGATCTCTTAATATGCTGCTTCTGCAGAGATAGCACTTATTGTGAGCAGCCTGACCGTGAACAATTGTGAGTAGGCTTTCCATTGGGCTGCACAGTTTTTGTGCCCTGCAACTAGATTGCATTGGCAGAGCAACACAATCCAGGACACAGGATCAAGCCTAGGCAGCTTTACCCTAACTGCATCAGTTACTGTCTTCCCAGCTTATCCATGACCCATTTGGGTCATGTCGACCAATTTTGTCTCAAGATCCCACCACGTGCCTTCTACCAGCATCTTTGTTACTTGTATGTCAAGCTGTGTCCCATGGATCTCTTGTCAGCTGATGAGGCTCTGAGCCTGGTTATTGGCAGATGCCCTTATCACTGACAAGTCTAGTCTTGTCCCTTGAATCTCACTGTTTACATACTATACTTCTTTGCTGATATTTTCCAACACATTTGACTGCCCAGCAACCCAATCCAATAATCCCACTTCTGACACCAGTTTTCACGTGATAAGTCAATATACGGGGGTTTTCGGATTAGTGAGTGGATTTACTGGACACCGAATCATCTTACCTACTTGCTCGTGGAGCTGCCAATTCTGCAGCTACTCAAGAATATCCCAGCATTTTATGGAACCCAAGGGTTAAAAAACGAATATCTTATTTACAAAAAAATTATATAGTTCACAAGTATTCACGATCATTCCAGTCTATTATAACACTCTTGTATGGTTCCTTGCTGAAATGACAAGTTCTCTCTAATGGAGCCTACTGTCACTCATTCTGGCATGCTACTTTATGTTGGCTTGTTGCAGTGGAAACATCTTTTAAGAAGCCATTACCTAGCAACATGCACCTCTGTGACACTTCCACTATTCCACATTTTCAGCATCATGTCATAGTACGATATTTGCGGCCTACAGTTTTATGAGGCATGAAGTGACATTACTTTTTCTTCTTCTCCTTCCTTGTATAATTCCTGTTTTCCTTGAGGTGTATAGATAAAAGCATTTCTGGTTATCTGCACTCTGGCATCTCATGAACATAATTTCTCCTGGCAATCCACTGTCATCCCTCAAGCTAGCCTAAGTAACAGCAGTCAGATATGGTGAAACAATGTTGCCTTGTAAGGAAGAGGAGGGACCCTCAAAGGCTTTGAAATCAATAGGTGCAAGTTTAGAGGCACAGAGCTGACAGCCCAATATGGACTACTCACCTCCCAGATGGTTATTGATTATGAGGAAGATTAACTACTTGAATGAAAAAATTACATAAAAGGATAATCTGTAAAGATAATGACAAAACTTTTCTCATACAACATAGCTTTGTAAGGTATGGTTTTGATGAAGCTGGTGACTGCCACGCTCCACTGTAGTGGTGGCCAGTTGGTGCCTGCTCAAGTACAGTATATGTGTATTGTTAAGTGGTTTCATTCCAACTGCCCAGCAGCGATAGCTGACTACCAACTGTTAGAAAGTGTGGTCAGACTGCTCCTGGAGCAGTCTCACCACAACCATCAAGCTTTGTTGTTTAACACAAGCTCCTAGTATTGTCCAGCATTGCTTTTCCTCCCTGGTTTACAGGAGCAGATGGATAAACAAGTAAAACTGTTAGTAATTATCAAGACTCTAAAAATGTTAGAATGAAACATATGGCAGATTGTGGTCACAACACTTGGAAGATACAGTAAGCACAATGCAATTCATTTGTTTACTGCTATTATTTTACATAATATTTGTGAACAAAGAGTGCACTGTAATTTTGTGCTTAAATGTATTAAAAACTCAGGGGAAAATCTGCTCCAGTGCCACTTCATCCACTACAAAATGCACTAAACTGTCTCCTGCAATTAGCAGCATCAATGTGGACCAGGAAATCAATGTTTTGGAGAGAGAGCAGAGAAAGTTCTAGTACTTACCTATAGTTTGTGTAAGCAGCCTGGACTATTACAGGTGCCTGAGAATATGAAGCTGGAGATAACGATCGTTCTTCAGCTACGCTAACAAGGGTAGTTGCACTGTTTGGTACCAGGTACTTTTCTGTAAACATACCACATTGTATGAGATTATATCTGATTCTCCTTACAGTAGTTATGTGAATGCATTACATTGTATGCTCATATAAACATCTGTAAAAAAAAATTGTCATATCACTCCCAAGGAAAACTAACAGTATTACAAAATAAGCATGACTACTTTCTCTCAAATCCTTTTCTCAGAGCTCAAAATATCCATTCATCTGCTCATCTGTGACAAATAAAGAAATGAAGGTGACAAGTGTAAAAGTCTTTATTATTCATTAGCATTAACTCTTACAACCTTTCTGATTTCTCTGCAGACTTCAAACAGCAAATATGAACAGTGAATTATATCTTGTATATATATTTTGCAGCATAATATAGGGGAAAATATACCTATTTTTGTATGTCTTGTATATTATGTGATAGCTGACAAGTAGGGTGGAGTAAAGCAATTACAAGAGTGCAGGTAGGCATGATTTCTCATGTGGAACAATGTCTGGGAGGTAAAATTTCTATCTGAATGGTGAACTGAGCCATCATTAGTTGATTCCTGCCTATTCTACAATATTTACAATTAACAATGGAAACCTCATCAGGCTTGTTATAATATATTTTTTGTATTATTTTAATAAATTCTGAAGTAGTTGCTTCCAGGTTTATTTAACAACACCTTCTCAACTGCGCAGGCTATACATCATCAATTGAGAAGATGAATGAATGATAAAACAAAAAAGATGCGAAAGGAAGTGGCTGTAGCAACTTTTCAGATACGACAGCATTTTTTTGGAGGGACAAAGGACTGCAAATTTACGATATCATTAAAAAAGTATGCAATTCATTTTTATGTCAAACGCAGATTCTTGAAATTTCTGTGCGCGCGCATGCATGAATCTATTTGTGTATGTGGGGGTGGGCCACAATCTGGCTCCTGCACCATGACCTATTGTGTTTCCCCTTTAATTAGCCCCTCATTAAATCCTACACTTTGAATGAAATGCTGGGCTTTATTTATGGGTGTGTCACAGTAGTCACCTGGTTCCATAAAGAAGTGACCTGGGTGACAAAGTCTTAAATGAGCTATGGCCTCACAATCACACAGAATGTGTGGCTGATTCATCTGCTTTCAGGCACCTTTCACAAGTGAGATTGTCTGTCAATCCCAGTTTGAAAAGGTGTCATTTTAGGTGGCAGTGTCCTTGAAATTTCAAATGAAAGTGTTCAACTTCTTTCAATTTCAAATCATTATATAAAATAAACACTTTTGGAAAACGAAATATATGGGTCTAAGTGCTATTTTAAATAACAAGATGGTTTAACCTTTGACCACTCCACTTTAAACACTAGTATGTGGTAAAACCAGTCCAGTTTTTCTACATATATTTACATTTTAAATGGGACTCTGCCATGTCAAAATGGACAAGGCCTTTCTAATTTCTCTATGCTCGAGTATATTAGGAAGAGCAAAGAGCTGAGTATGGTTAACAGGTTAACACTTCCCTCAGCTATACCTGTTATCTGCATATGATAAATCCTTGTTGCAGATAAATACATATAGCATATCAAGAAAGCTCAAGCAGGGAAAATCAGTCATTTATCAACTAAAAATAACACAATACACCTAAACATTCTTTTCACCTTCACACGCCACTTCTCCACCAACACCATTGGTCACCACAGTGATCTGCTGTGCAGGTAGCATGAGTCGAGACTTGCTTACCAGTGCCATCTGTTGGTGCTGACCTACTAGTCCACTTGTAACAAATGTCACTCCTGCATTAAAAACAAATAACACAATGAGTAACCCATAAGACTACAAATAAATTAAGGATTTCATAATTATATATATAAGCTGTTAGCCTTATGTGCTATATATGCTACAAGTGCACTGATATATTGGGTTTTTGGACTTTATCCATCATCCTGGTTTAGTTATCTTAAAAACCAGGACGATGGATAAAGTCCAAAAACCCAATATATCAGTGTGTTATACACCATCGTCAGAATCCTATAGTAACTACATGCTACAAGTGATTAAAAAAAAACTTTGCAAATATTTTCTGGACTTTACCTTTACTTTCCAAATAACCTTTGCACCTCCAAAATACTGTGACATGATGATGGCATAGTTTAACAAGAGAAGCCATCTGCCGCTATGCAATGGCTGGTAAACAACATGTGACAGTTGGTTTCCATGGCAATAGATAGACACACAACAAGGAAGGAACTTTTTTGGATCATAAGTATACCTTCCATAATGCAACAATAACCTTATATAAAAGACACTAATACAATAAAAGTGCTTGTTCAATATTTTAAAATGTCATTAAACTTATACATTCATTCCTTGTTGCAACATGTTTTGGCCACACATGGACCATCATCAGGCAACATTTTTTGTTACTGGGGAGACCATTGCACTGTACACTTTGTCTTCTTTGTCCTTAGGCACATGAATGAAATACACATCTAAGCACATAACCCAATATTTCAAACAGTACGTGAAATCTGTGATAGGTAGCAGTACATACACTACCTAGAACGATATTTAAGTGAGAGCATCTGCACTAGGGTCAGTAGAAGGGATGACAGCACAAAAAACATGCACAACAAAGAAAACAATATAAAAATACATAAGTACAAGAAAATTAACATCTGAACATATAAAGATAGCAGAAAGATAAAATTATGCTAATATACATTATACATTAAAGTGAAATAGCTGCCAAGAAAGATACAATGGAAGAATTCTACGAAGGAAACTAATAACAAAAACAACGATGTGCCTAAGGGCACAGAAGCATTAGTTCAGAGTCCAACTGCTGTCACAGAGAAAGGATCGGCTATAACTGAATATCACACAAGCAATCCATGTGATAATGGCTTCCTAGCAGACAGCAAAGACAATACAATATCAAACTGCTTCAGAAAAGTAGGGTTCATCATTATCTTAAACAAAAAGATGAAGATGAAGTTGGAGAAGAAGACTGGAAGAAACTTCCTTCAAATTCAGACATTCAATTCACAGACTACGCAAACTGTGATAACATGTATGATGGCAGAAAGACTGAGCACTGATGAAATATGTGACACTGTTGAAAAGAGCACAGCTAGTGAAGAAGTGGAAGAGGAAATACAAATTCCTACACTCAGAGAGGCATTTGCCAGCTCTGAGGCTATGTGAAGGTACATGGGCTCATTCATATTTGATGCAAGCCTGTTTGACTGGATCATCTGGAAAGGGAGATTCTGTTTATCTCACAGATGCATGCAGCAAAGCAGAAATTTGTTTTGGACTATTTAAAAAAATTATATTCCTGGTATACATACATGAATTTTTTTGTACAATGCTGATATGAATTAATATCTTGTAAAACCTATATTTATTTCTGTTCTTTCTGTATCTGCCTACAAACTAAAAAAACAAAGACTGTTCTTGCTTGCAGCAATCAGGCACATCACATATTTTCTGTTGTTCCCAGCCCTATACAATATACAGTTCATCATTTTATCAAATAAAACATCTGTAATTAATAATGGAGTTTTCATTTTCTGTTTCAGTTATATACAAGGGTAAGTGAATAAGTTAGTTAAACATGGATACAAAACTTAACCCTTTGACGTGGTCATTTAAATTCCNCTGATTTGAAATATGCTTTTATTTCTCAACATAATCTCCCTGTACATTGAGGCACTTGTCCCATAGTTTCACAAGGCCCTCAAACCCAGCAGCATAAAATTCTTTGGGCTGCTGTTGGAACCAGGCATGTTCACATGGCATGGCCTACCTCATAGTGCATGACAGGTTAGGTTTTCACAAAGTCTGTGCACGATGGGTGCCGCACATTCTGAACCCACAACACAAAATGCAAAGAGTGGGTCTCGCATTACAGCATCTCAGTCGCTACCATGATGGACACAATATGGTGGCCCAAATTGTCACAGGTGATGAGTCTTGGGTTCACCATTACCAGCTCGAGACAAAGCGCGCATCAATGCAGTGGAAACATCCTGCGTAACCTTGAGGCTGGAATGCGGTGAGCAGTATGCCTTCGTGATCCCAGAAGACTGTGAGAATCACTTTCCTGGAGGATGGGGTCACCTTAAACTTTTTTTTTGGTGGGCGACACAGGATGTTTCCACTACACTGATGCACGCTTTGTCTCGGGCTGGTAATGGCAAACCGAAGTCATCTGTGACAATTCGGGCTAGCATATTNCATGTTCACATGGCATGGCCTACCTCATAGTGCATGACAGGTTAGGTTTTCACAAAGTCTGTGCACGATGGGTGCCGCACATTCTGAACCCACAACACAAAATGCAAAGAGTGGGTCTCGCATTACAGCATCTCAGTCGCTACCATGATGGACACAATATGGTGGCCCAAATTGTCACAGGTGATGAGTCTTGGGTTCACCATTACCAGCTCGAGACAAAGCGCGCATCAATGCAGTGGAAACATCCTGCGTAACCTTGAGGCTGGAATGCGGTGAGCAGTATGCCTTCGTGATCCCAGAAGACTGTGAGAATCACTTTCCTGGAGGATGGGGTCACCTTAAACTTTTTTTTTGGTGGGCGACACAGGATGTTTCCACTACACTGATGCACGCTTTGTCTCGGGCTGGTAATGGCAAACCGAAGTCATCTGTGACAATTCGGGCTAGCATATTGTGTCCTTTATTGTGGTAGCTATTGAGATGCTGTAATGCCAGACCCATTCTTTGCATTTTGCGTTGTGGGGTCAGCATGCGCGGCACCCATCATGCACAGACTTTGTGAAAACCTAACCTGTCATGCATTATGGGGTGAACATGCCTGGTTCCAACAGCAGCCCAAAGAATTTTATGCTGCTGGTTTTGAGGGGCTTGTGAAACAATGGGACAAGTGCTTCAATGTACAGGGAGATTATGTTGAGAAATAAAAGCATTTTTCAAATCAGTACTCTTATTTGTTTAAGTTCTATATCCATTTGTAACTTATTTAGTGACTTACCTACATATTTTCCCAATTTAAGATTCTTCTGAATTTAGGACACACAAATCTTATCTAAAATGTGAACACTGAACATGAATTTATTGCACCTCTGGTCACGATAGCCGAGCAGTCTAAGGCGTGTACTGTCTTTGCTTGCTCGGAAGCCAGGATTTTTGGGTTCGAATCCCACACAAGGCATGGATGTTTGGTATGTGTATGTGTTAATTCTGTGTTTGTGTTGTCCTGTGTTTAGGTAGAGGCCTTGCGATGAGCAGATCACTCGTCCAAGGAATACTACTGTCTGTAAAATGATCATGAAACTGAAAATCAGAGGCCAGGGCCCAATGGGACTGTAGGACCAGTGAGTGTGTGTGGGGGGGGGGCAGCACCATGTTGCCCTTTTTAAGCAATGTCCCAGTCTTTGGGTGTCTACACTTGGAAGGCTTTATTTAGGTGAACTGTCTCCTACAGAACAGTGGCCAAAGTAAGCAGCTTCGCCCCCCAACAAAAACCTCAAATCTCAAGTAGTTTATAGTCTTCAGACATTTTATAACATAAACAAATTACAGACTGTATTTGAACTATACTTAATAACATGCAACATATTATGAGAAATGAAAAGGAATGAAGGTGGAGGATGAGGGAAATAGGCATTTCTTCTCTTTGTCGACTGATTCATAAATGTTGGCATAATCTCTTCTCACCTGGATGACCTGGTGAACCAGGTGCTGACTGGCTTGTTTTGACTTCAAGGTGTGTCCCGTGAATGACAGGAGAAGAGATAGTGCTGTCTGGGTACGAGTCGGGTGTAGGTGAACCTTCCCGTGAAAGTGACTCTGGTGTCATAAGTCCACTCATCCCAACATGGCTTGGAGAGGCAGGAGCACTCCTGATACAGTAACAAACATGTTCAGCATGTTAACAAAACATAATCACTGGTGATTACTATTTTTCAGACAACACAAGGAGAGTCTTGCATTCTCTGGCATAAAAGTTTCAGTAAGGCCTGCTATGCAGACAATGATTACTTAACAGTTCTGATATAGCATCTAGCCAAAGAACCTTCAAGCTTTAGTACAAATTTTATAATATTCAGTCAACATACACAGATGCTTTTACTACACCACTATATCAAATCAAACTGCATTATTTACCTCGATGAAAGACCAAATGGGGCTCGAAAACAAGGAACACCTCTTTGTCTTCTTCTTCTGAAGGCTTGTTCTATAAGTTTTGCTTCAGACTGTGGGTCAATACGCCAGAAAGAACCTTTCCCTGGTTCCTCTTGTGACCTTGGCACCTTGATGAAATATCGGTTCAGCGACAAATTATGCCTAATAGAGTTCTGTATAACATAAAAAAATAAGTATAATTATAGTGAAACCATGGAGATATGATACTCAGAAAGCTCAATCCTTTCACAACCAATATATAACATGTCCCAAAAAGATGCATACACATTTCAATAAATAACACTGCACTTCATCAGTCAATACAATTGCATCCAGAAACTGTGAATCTCAACCACTTTCCTATGAACCCATTCACAAAACTCAAATCTGCAATCAGGACCATCTTCATTCCCTGCATGCACTAACCTTGGCATATAGCATTTCCACTTAGCTTTCTTTCAGAACCCAGTTTATACTTGCCTTGGCAATTCCAAACTCACTGGCACACAGCTTTACAGATTTCTTCAGTGATCATGTGAATTTATGTAACACCATAGCAGAACTGTCCTCATTTGTTGTTGTGTGCAATCTACCACACTGCTACTGACACATCTTTCTCAATACTGTATGCCCCAAATTTATCCAAAATTCTTGTGTCAATCCTGTTGCAGGCCAGGTTTCAAAATGATTTCACCATCTCTGCACTTCAAGTACATTCTCGAATTTTCGGTACCACTTAAAAATTAGTAGGCAATGCTCAAAAAATAAACAATCCTCTCTGATTCTGCATAGCTGTAAATCACTGAACATTTTACTGCAATGCCATCTGTTAAGTGTAGACCACATCAGTGTCCCCTCATAAACACAAAACATGGTACTGGATAACATAGAAAATATCCTATATTAAAAAGTGTACACATTTCTTTTTGACATCCTGTATATGAATTCAACTATTGTTTGACCAGCTGATCTAGTCTCTGTGTCCTTCTCCTACTTAAATAGCACATAACACATGACAAATCACAAGGCTTGGCCTTATAACTTCACTGCAGTTACGAGCTTGTTCTTTCTTCTCTGCTCACATCCCTTTCCAAGCCATGATATCAATGTTCCTTTTAAATGTATTTTCATGCAGGGAATAGACTGACTGCTCTAATAATATCCAAATATATGTCAGCTGAGGGAGATCAGGTGATAAAGTGATTTGCTGCAGGGTGAATGATAAGTGTTTACTATATTATATTTAAGCATCCTGTTGCACTCTACACTTCTATATGTATAATATAAGTACCGTCGTAAATGCAGCAATTTATTGTAGTTCTTTGTCTTTCTTCTTTCGCACTACATGTTTTGGCCGTAACTGGTCATCATCAGGTGTATTTCACTTATGTAGTTGTCACACTGCATGTAATTTAAAATTTAAAAACACCAGTTTTCTCAATTGTCATTGATGCGTTTCAATCAGTCCTGATACACCAGAATCCCCTTGCTGATTTTGTCAGTTATGTTACAATCTCTGTTAATATAGACTTGTTGATTTAAATTTAAAAGATAACTGGTGAATAATGAACTTGAAGGGATGTGAAATGTAGCGGTTGTGGCCTGATTTAAAGTACTTTCCCAGCCTTTGCCTAGAGGGACTGAAGGGAATCCACACACACACACACACACACACACGCACGCACACACACATATATACAAAAACAAAAACAAAAAAAGCTTGGACAGTCCATGTCCCAGCCAGGATTCAAACTAGGCACTACCAGAAAACAAGTCAAATTGTTATTACTTAGATGACTTGTTTGGTAAAATAGTACAGCAGAGCAAACAGTCTTCAAATAGTATAGCAATAGTAGTACAGTTAAAAGTGGGCTTCGACTTCACTATTCCAGCCCTCATGCTGCTATCATTAAAGAGTTATGAATAACTGTACATGCCTGCCACCCCTTGTCTGCTGTTCTGTAGTATGGGTAGTTTTTTGTGATATAGGAGTAGATGCCACTCAGGGTCAGCTGTTTGTCTGTAGCAGAAGCTATAGCCTGTACAATCAACTGGGCATATGAATAAGGAGGTTTGGAATCATCCTGGAAACAAGAACACAATCATTTCACTGCATTATTCACATACTACATGAGGCTGAAATAAAATTTGCGAACACTAATTAATATGAAATAAATTTACATCTGCATGCTACAGATTTCTTTGAAAGATGTGTATAAAGAAGACATATATATGCATTCATAAAAAGAGAAAATATAGAAGATAAATTCTGTAGTGTTTTCAACCATATTACAAATGTACATTGTATTACACAGATTTTTACTCATTATTTTTCATAAACAAAGTACTAAGGGTGTTCCATATATAATGCCTCCTATTTTTTTTAAGACTACAACAGATACAGAAATCAAAATAACACAGTTAAATAGAGCAAAATTTCAGCTACTTACAGCTCTTTTTCCACATAATCACCACCATTCGTTATGCACTTTTGCCATCAATGAACAAGAGCCTGTATGTCGCGCTTGTAAAAGTCTGCGCTAGCAGAGGCTAGCCACTTTCTTACAGCTGCAATGACAGCATCGTTGTCTGGAAAATGTTGCCCACGTAGTCCGTCTTTCATAGGCCCAAAGAGATGGAAGTCTGAAGGTGCTAAATCGGGGCTATAAGGTGGACGTGGTAGGACAGTCCAGCCAAACTTTGCAATGTGCGCGGTGGTCACCAAACTGTTATGGGGTCTAGTGTTATAATGTTGCAAGCGATAGGTTGCCTGCTTCTCTGGCCTGACTTGGGAAATACAGGCTTTCAGCTTAGTCAGTGTCGTCTTGTAGCGTTCAGAATTGATAGTCCCTGGTTGTTATCTGCTGATTTGTTCGGATGAGGCGCTGTTCATTGTGAGAAGTGGCAGCTGAGCAGGGACGCCCATGGCGTGGCTTGTCGTGCACTTCACTTTCGCCACTGTTGAAACGCACTACCCACCGAATCACTGTGCTGACATTCACTGTATTGTCCNTCATCCTTCAAGGCGTACCATTCACTGCTGAAATACTAAACAACCTGCTTCCATGGCCGAGATACAGGGCGCCCATATTATAAGGTAAGGTTATAAAACCACCATTTAAGATCATTTTAGTGAAAGTTTCATGTTCCTATCTCATAGAATTTAAGAACAATGATGAATAAATCATTTTCGAGCAAAATTTAAATGGCCGGCTGAATATATTACCGCCGGAGACGAGGCCGCGGAATTTAAATGACCGCGTAANTAACACAAAAAAAAGAGGAGGCATTATATACAGAACGCACCACGTATGAAACTAGCAAAACCCAATGAGCAGAAAAAGAGAGGAAAGGTACATTCCAATCAAGTACTGAATTCTTATGACACAATATACTACTAAAAGTCTGTAACACTGAGTGACATTAAGAATTGTGCATTTCATTATTGCAATGGTGTACATGCATGGATGGTCCACATGGATTAAGATCATATTTTTTCAATACNATGTTCCTATCTCATAGAATTTAAGAACAATGATGAATAAATCATTTTCGAGCAAAATTTAAATGGCCGGCTGAATATATTACCGCCGGAGACGAGGCCGCGGAATTTAAATGACCGCGTAAAAGGGTTAATATATTGATTGCCATCATTTGTAACTACATTTACCACGCTGCTAGCTTGGATCCCTTACTCTAACTTAGGGAGCGTGCGAGCACAGCACGAGAGCCATATGACGGAGCAACGTTTCCCCCTCCGATTGTGGAAGGGTAGACGGAGCCGAAAAGTGCCAGAGAGTGGCGGTACTGTGGTAGCAGACGTAAGACGGCACAACCAATATTATTACCACTTACAATGAGAAAGTCTGCCTGTTCCACAGTACCAGAAGACATAAAATCTTCTGTCCCCAAAGTTGAAGTCTGATTGCCGACCTTGACATTTAAAATCCCTACTCCAACATCAAAAGGTTAATAAGAATTACATTTTTCAGATTTTTTTTTTATGATGAGCCATTTTTGAGAAAAGTGATAAATTTTCATTTGAAATTGATGCAAAGCAGGGATGGATGGTACTGTGATGATGCGAATGAAGATTCAACTTGTATAACCAGTTTCATTCAAACCTAGTTAGCAGAAAATATGCACAGAGACAAAAATTACTTCTCTATTATGCAATCAATACCTGTATTCTAAGCAAAGAACATATAAAATACATCTTACCACCAACACAGAATCTATGAGTGTCATTTTATATAAGACTGGGTCTTGCTAATTTTGGAATTTTCAAATGACTGAGAACAGTTCATGGCTACCTTTGGTGGGCTGTAGGGCTCTGAGACAGATGGTGGAGGGCAGGAAGTGGCTGTTCCATTGGGACCACCTGTCCGGTAGAGCTTGTGACTATTACTGGTCTCCAGTGCTCCTGACTGGTGGTTATCTGGACTTGGTACAGATGCAGACATTGCTGCACCACTATGCCTACAAGCAGGTAAAAGCAGCTCCCATTAGAACATCTAACAGAGCAGGTAAGAGGATAAAATAATTTTTCAGCAGAAATACATTCATCATTGCAATAAAATTACAGCTAAAACCTACTATAACCTTCTCACTCAGAAAATGATGACATTATAAACTGTTTCTACATATGAAAAATCATGCAATATAGCATGAGAACTTGGAGACATAACATCTAAATTTCAGACATTCATATGGCATGAACTGTTCTTGATAAGAAGTTTCCAACACTATACAAATCAGCCTTTTAATGCTGTCAAGAAGTAACCCTGTGAGTCCATATAAAGTGTACCTGTGAGTACTTCCACTTCCCTCATTGTAACACTGTCCAATAATCCAAAGATTTCCTGAATAAAGCTGTACTTGAAGAAGTAACAAGACACACATCACAGAGACAAAGAAACTGTTTTACATCTTGTATATACTTTGCATATGTAAAAACTGTCTGGTGTCACAACACAGCACAAAACTCTGTATTATGTGGGGTTGTTTTGGACTCAAAATCTGAGAAATGAGTGGAAAAGAAATCTCTGTAATGCAGTTACAGGATATAAATATGACAGGCCAAGTAACAGTACGTCCTCACTGTTTCTGAAAATTTTTTAAGAAGGTACTGTCATGTTGGACTGCAGGTATTCCAGTTAATGTATGAATTTCTGATGAACTGCATATTACATGGCAGCAGTGCTGTGACTCCCTGTTGCTCATTCTGTAATGGTACAGAAGGTGGAATGACCCACCCATGAATGGTTCAGGATGCAGTCCTACAGATACTGGTCTGTCTTGTCTGTCTGGTGATGACAGATCAAACAGCTTTCTCTTCTCTTTGCACATCCTGTCATGCAGACAAGTTGTAACTTTTGTAATAAAAGCACAGAGGGAAATATTTTAATTTCAATGATAATCATTTATAGGTTATGAGCCACAAAAGAAATTTGTGTATGTACTGAACAGGCTGGTCCAGAGATAATGCTTCTGATTTGTACTTCAGAGGTGTTTGGTTCAAATAATGCCTAGGGCATTGGCTATCCTGCCTGAGGTTTTTCATGATTTACCCCCATCCTTCCAGGCAAATGCAAGATAGTACCTTGATTAGGCCACACATGCTTTCTTCCAGATCCTTTCCCATTCATTAATCACCGTACTATCTGACACAATGCAGCCTCGATAACTGAACTGTCAATAAATATCCCATAAAAATTTGTATGAAATGTAACTTCTACACAAAATAGATGTATCCTGGTAAGAACATGGCACATCAGTTACTACAGATTTAATTCAATTACATATTTGAGAAACAAAGTTTCGCTGCATGTGAGATATGTCACATGATTGAACGCTACAAAATATGAACAAAGGCTTGAAAATGAAGTGAAACATACTTCAGGGAGCAACATTAATTTTCTGATTTGTATAGTTCTTGGTTCAGAAGAGTTATTAGTCAACTTTTTGAGCTCAGGACAATAAATATTATTTTATTTTTCCATTCAATTACACTTCCTTCTATACAGGTCCCACTGACATAATTTATTATTAAGGCAAAAGTCTGAATTAATACAAATCAAGCACAAACCTGTCTTCTGCAGTGCTTGATGAGGCAACAGTGATGGTACTCATGACAGACTGCAGGGGGCCACTGTTTCCTCCTCCAGCAACAGCTGCTGCATATACAGCTGCCATTTGCAGGTCTGAAGTGACATTGCGCCGGCCATGACCATGCCCCCCTCTTGGACTGGCTGGACAAGAGTTGGCAGCACTGTAATGTTATCACATTGCCATTTCACTATGTGACAACAAATATACAGAAGTCTGTATTCATATTAATCTCCTGCTAGTGTGAAATGTTAACAGACAAACAAGGAACAAAATCTGAGGCAAAACTGATATATTCTGTAACATATAATTTGATTACCTATATCTGCATCACAAGAACATACCTCAGAATTTATTTGAATTTTATTAAGTATGGTTTATTCCATCAACTTGTCAAGAAAGATTCTGCTCCATAAAGTAAAGGTGTCCTTGTGCTTCATTAACTATGAAATATGCCATGAAGACATATGGGGCAATGGAGGTATAGCTCCACCATTCTTCACCTCAGCATTTCATAAGAGGTGAGCAGTCAGCTTCACACACTGGACACTTCATCCCCTGGCACCCATTGGGCAGAAGGCTGTGCTAGCCCTGGAGCAAACCTGGACATTATGGGGAAGATTAAAATCTTAACCCTGCAAAGAATCAAACCTCAGCCGTTTATCCCATAGCTATACTGACTATGCTTCACAGAGTATGTAGCTGATCATGATTAGGATAATGTAGCATGTAGAGCTACTGCAATGTAATGACCGCGAGATGGGTGGATATACCAGGGCCGTTCGTGGCCACAGATCGGTACACACATTCTGGCAGCAACAGACACAAACACAACAATAGAAGTGTTGTTTTCTGTGTGGTCTGTGCTGAGATGTTATAAGCAAGGGACAGGGTTAGAGCTTAGTCAGTTCTGTCCATGGTTTATGCTAACCGTCTTACAGTGTATACACTTTTCACCTTATTCTTCACTTCCACACTACATGTTTCAGCACTAATGTGCCATCCTCAGGTGTCTTTATGCATGTTAAACTATTGTACTGCATGCCATGATGTCCTAATTCTAAAATGACTAAAATCTGTATTCGTCATATATGTTGATGAATTCTAAATAACAAAACTTTTCAGGATTCATCCTATGTCGCACTCAAACACACGAATTACGCCAATCCTCTTTTATGTGAGCATTCTTCCTACATACATTTGTGTATCGTGTTCTGTGTTGTGTTTTGCTCCTGTTACTCAAAACACAACACAGAACACGGTCTAATGAAATATGAAGTATCCCATCATGTTAGAAGTATAAATGCAGTAGTGTTTGCAGAAGAACATCCTCAAAGATGGTTGGAAGTTCATTTTGCAAAACATTACATTAACTGATTAAGGTGTTTCTGTAAGATGTATGTCTAATGATGTGCTCATCAGCAACACCACACAATACATTTACAGAAAAATTAATAAACTCTCTCTCATGGGCAAATAAAAGTGGGGTGCACATCGAATCAATGGCACACCTCCAACTGCCTACCTATGTTCCCAGGTTCAAGGTGCTGAATTTTCTTGGCTATGATATGGATAGCATCCTTCATGGCATGTTTGCCAGACTCTCACATGCCGGACAAAGAGGAGGGTGAAAATTATCTGATTACTAACATGTTGAATGCACTGTGCCATTTGAATAACATTTTCTTTCTCTTCCATATCCTGTTGCATTAGATGTGCAGCAAATGACACTCTTGGGATTCTTCATTTTGGAAATCATTAACAATATTCTTCAACTACAGCATTCACAAAAACCATATATAAAGTACATATCTATGTATTGTTCTTCTTCTTCACGAACATAAACAAGGGTTTGGTCTTAAGGCCTATTCCATTAAAGCTCAAGGTGCTCTTAATCTTTTCATCTTCTCATGGGTTTTCCAGCAACCCAATGTCTCCAAGGTTGATACTAAAAAGCTAATTTGGGTAAGCGGCTTCTGTCCATTCTTTCCACGTGGTGTAACCAGCTCATCTGATATAACCAATCAAAAGACTGAAAATGTTCATGGCATCTTTACTTACATTCAACAACATAGTAAGTCTGATAGAACACACACGCACAAACTGACTGCCATTCATAACTGCTAGTTAGAGCACTGCTGTGAACAGTCTTTCACCTGAACATGTACATGTCTGCTTGTGCATTTGCAGTGACACTATAACATGACACCCACAGCTCCATAACCACTGGAAATGGGACTCATGTTCATGACATTACTCAATGGGAGTGACTCCAAAATGACACCCAGAAGTGCTGACATAAAAGTCATCAGACATGTGTACATTCATGCATGCTGTATCACATAGTGTCTCTACTAAACTGAATCATGATCTCCAATTGAATGCATGAGATTAAAATTAGACACAAACTCCACCTGGAAACCACAGGTGCCGTAGTTTCATGACAACAGGGAAATCTCAATGACAAAATCAATTCCATTCCTAACAGGTTTAGTCTAAATATCTAAAATTTTGCCATCTGTATCCACATCATTTACAATGTTCTCAATAAAATTAATTTATTTCAGATTGCCTTCACAGGTGCTCTGTTTCCCACCAGAAGCAGAGTTTGTTTCATTATAATTTGGTTATCTCTGGTACATACCAGACTATGCTAATTCAACATAATATTCCTCTGATTCTTCCTTTATATTGCAAATAAATGACAGCAAATCCTTGAAGTCTAAATATTAACACCAGAATATACTGCAATGTATGAAGTTCCATGGTGGCTTTCTGACCACATTCTCCACTCAACATTAAACTGCATTAATTACTAATGGCTATGGATTCTGATACAGGGATGGCAGAATTTCAATTCACAGCAAGTGGCATAAATGTGCAATTGGACTGCTGACAGTTACATAATTATGATGGACTTCCTAGGTTTAACTGTCTAAATGTGCATACCTATGCAATTCCAAACCTGTTCTGGATTCTGATTATGTTAAAAGGTAAGTGTGTTGGAATATACCAGCTGTCTAAATGCATGTAATTATGTAATTCTGAACTTTTCTGAAATTTGGCTCGGTTAAAGTTAAGCATTATGGTACACATCAATTGCCACTGGCTACTTCTACACATGAGAAATTATGTAATTCTGAACTTTTCTGAAATTTGGCTCGGTTAAAGTTAAGCATTATGGTACACATCAATTGCCACTGGCTACTTCTACACATGAGAAATTTTCACCCAAGCTGAAGAGCTGTTAATTCAACAGGATACTGGATTTATTAAACTTTATTTTGGTTCATAATGTACAATTCTGCATACCATTTTAAAACAGATTCCAAATTTGAACTCATGTGTGTGCACGTGTATGTATTTGTGGCTGATGCTTTAATGTTATGAATTTTAACCATCTAAGTGTCTGCCCACCTGGCTAGGTATCCATATCTTTTTACATGGGAGTGCCCAATGGATGGAATTTCCATTTTACTTCAGTGATAGGATGATGGAAAAGAAGATAATGGTAGCTGGTGGAGAGAACTTACAGCCCAGTGTGAAATCTAAACCATGATGGGCGTTTGTTATCCAACAATATTTCACACACAGTGTGCAGGTATGTTTATGCTCTATCTGTGCATCATATTTCACATGCCTAGCTCCAATGGTTCAGATGTTATTGCCATCAAACCCAAAGATAAAGAAAATGTTTACATGAACACCATGTTGTTATTTTACATGATACAAAGACACTGGCTTAACAAATACGGTATAGTTTGCAAGAATATATTACTGTGCATCATTTCAGAACTCTTTTAGTGCTGTTATTGTCACTCTGGGTTAGCATGTCCACTATGTTGTTGTTAAATTGCAGGTATGGCATTGGAGAGACCTTCAATAGCACATTCATGACAGGTTTCATGAAAGTAGGTCAACTGATTCAAAAGCTGAAATGAGGGTTCGGGCATGCACGCGTGTACACACATGCGCACACAGCATAGTGACCTTACAAACACACATTTTCCCAAGAATGTTTCACATAAAAGTTAGCTTAATGAGAACCACATTTTATAATGCATCAATTATTCTGTACAATGAGATGTTTTGGAGAAATTTGATGAAGTTCAATTTGGGTTCCACACTTAACACTCTGAAGATGGGAGCAATAGGTACCTCACAAATGGTGACAGCCATATACTGACCTACTTGGTATAACATCCCCAACATACTATAATCTTGACATCAAGTCTGCACAAAAATTAAATTCCGACAACTTGTAAGTTCAGAACTCCAACACTGCATTTAAGTCAAATTTATTGAGCAGTTATGAGATGAAACATGTTGAGAGCTATCTCCACACCTTGCATTCATTCACCCTTCATGCACAGAATGCCTAAAAATGACAAAACTGAAAAATAAGAGTTGTGTTGACTTTTCAAATTGTTTCAGGCTGACTTGCCCTAGCTGGAAATAAATGTTACCTTTCTTCAGGGATGATTACGTTGGCTGTGAGAGAGATTATTCCTATCATGAGTTATAGGATTTAAATCCCCGTTATTACTGCACTGGTCTGCAGGCTATGACTCAGAGGCTATGGCATTTGTACTGAAAAATGCAGCACTAGGCCTGCTTGACTCAACATATGCATATCACAATGGTTCAACATAAGGCTAATAAAGATTAATTACACAATAAATAAAGAAAATAGTTTCATAACAATAAATGAAGCCACTGGCGGAAACTGATTCATTATTCTATGCTCTACCAACTGCTGAGGATAAAGTTCACGTGGAATGTGACCAGATGATTACAAATGATGAACTGGAAATATATAGGAGGAAGTGACAATGACCTATTTCACATACTACATTATATGCCTGGTAAAGCTACAACAGTCCATGATTGGAATTTGAACCAAGCACTTCCAATGTGGGATTAGCACTGTGCTGACATGTTCACTTTTTGTATTTACCACATTCTTGGCAAGTGAATATTTCACAGCACATGATGTTACTGATTACCATCAAAACTTTCTGTGACATCAGATACCTCAGGCAGGATGTTCGTCATCAAGTTTGAAATATCTGTCGAAATCAGTGCCCACAGACAATACCCTGACGTTATTTTCTTAAATGCTTAATATTAATGCATGCATGTTGTAGAATTGTGACTTTGGTGATCATCACATCAAGTATTGGGAGAATATCGTAACGTGGATGGCCAGAGCGTTGCTGGGTAACAGACAGGTAAACATACATGCTGGCAACAGTGGAACGAGGTTAGGCAACCAGCTTCTAGGCAACAGTCCAGTAAACAGACTTCCCTACAGGCGCAATGATGTCAAACTGCAATAGTGGGAGCTATAATGTAACTGGCTTTTTATGAAGTCCGTGCCACGACTATTGCTATGCAATCACTCAGTAAACACTTTCCGACAATATAGCCTGTTTTCTGTGCAGTCAGTGTGGAAGCTATATAATGATAGTTAGACAGAACAGATGTCAGTATTTGGGAGTATGTGGGGGTATTTGAGTGTGTGAGAGCCATGGGAAGTTCGTTGTGTGAAGACTTGGTGCGTGACTGGAAGATTTCATGTGTAATATCTGTAGTGATCTGAAGTGACAGTTTGTGTGGATATCCATTGCTAGGAGAAGACTAGTGCAAGAGAGAATCCTAGTGCGTGTGCAAAGGTGAACTGGAAAGTGTGTAAATCAATGATAGTTCTGTATTAGAGTGTAATTAAGAGAGCATGTGTAACCAAGGTGCTAATCAATCCAATCATCTGAACTAGAACCCATCACTTCGTCACGCATAACCCCTACACATGACAATATTTACTTTCAGATAATGCCTGCTAACTACATTTCCTATGGCTTGAATAATGCATAACCATTAGATGTACTCTTCACGTACTCTTTCTGCCTACAGCAATTAAATCACTAAAAATAAAAGTAAAAAAAAAATCTTTTCAACAATCTAAGTATCATTTTATTAAATGCACAGTTATAGCAGTGAATATAACACATTATAGGAGGAAATAAAAGTTGGTAGGTTGTTTGGATAGGACAAACAAGACATACATACACACACAACACTTAATCTTCTGTATTCACTCACTCACTCACTCACTCACTCATTCATTCATGGAGCTGAGCACTTCTTGAGAAGCTGCCAATTGTGAGGCCACTCAAGAACCTCCCAGGATTTTATGGAACCTGAAGGTTCATTACTGTGCTCACAAGAGCCCTCCACTGGTCCCTATTCTGAGCCAGATCAATCCAACCCATACCATCCCATCTAAGATCCATTTTAATATTATCCACCCACCTACATCTTAGTCTTCCTAGTGGTATCTTTCTTTCTGGCTTTCCCACCAATATTCTATATGCATTCCTCTTCTCCTCCATTCATGCTACATGCTACATGTCCATCTCATCTTCCTTGACTTCATCATTCTAATTATACTTGGTGAAGGGTACAAATTGTGTTAAGGAGAATATCTGGACGGAAGAGAGATGAAGTGACAGGAGGTTGGAAAAACTGCATAATGAGGAGCTTTGTAACTTGTACTCTTCTCCAAGTATAATTAGAATGATCAATTTAAGGAGGATGAGGTGGGAAAGCCAGAAGGAAAGAGACCACTGGGAAGACCAAGGCATAGGTGGGTGGACAATATTAAAATGGATCTTAGAGAGATAGGATGGGATGGTATTGATTGAATTGACCTGGCTCAGGATATGGACCGGTGGAGGGCTCTTGTGAACACGGTAATGAATCTTTGGATTCCATAAAATGCTGGGAAATTCTTGAGTAGCTGCAGAATTGGCAGCTCCTCCAGAAGGGCTCAGCTCCATGAGTAAGTAAGACCCAAAAGCTCAGTGGTTCTGACCAATTACCCTGTATTTCATATATACAGTAAACTCTAACTATAACAGACTAATAGGGGGAAAGGGTGTATGTTATTGCTGATATCCGCTATAACTGAGTAAAGGGGTATTCATGGAAGTACCCCATAGGATACATAGCCAATACATGAAACGATTTCAAGAATGATGTATTTAATGATGTGACTTGTTCGAGTGTTACTGTTATAGCAATTATGAATGCCAAATAAAAATGAAATGAAATGAAATGAAATGAACATAAAAACACACAGTATGATTAAATAAAGGATGTGTATTGGGATTCTTTTTTATTTTATTTCATTTCTTAGTGCCCCAACATTTTTAGAAATTTACAATTGTACACAGCCATACTTTGTCCATTATAATGAGGGTTTACCATATTATAACATATTTCTCCCACATGCAACCATCATCAGGCATGTATGATTCACTAAAGTGCTACACTGAATTGTAATACTTCATTAGACTTTCACATCTTACCCACAATGAAGTATTACACCACACTGCAGCAATTTAACAAACCTGATGATAACCCCATATACCGAAGACTTGTTACAATATATATGAAACAAAAACTAACATTCTATAAGGTGTTGTATTCACAAGACTGTATTATGTGTGTATGTAAATAAATAAACACACACACAAAGTGACAAGGGAGAAAGCTCAGTTCCAGAAAGATGCAAGATTCAAAATAACATGAGATATTCCTGGAAGTTACTTTGTTGCCTATATACACAAACTTACAGAAGAATGGAAGGAAGTGTCACTGAAATGACAAGGAAAGGTGGCAGGTACTACTGATCTTCTCCATGCTATACATAAATGATGAAGAGTACCACCAGAAAAACTCATGATTTCATATCTCTTATGAAATATACAGATATCACAAGGATACTGTAACTTTTACATTTAACTACTCTCTACTGCTACAGTTCAGAGAAACCATGAGCTGGAAAGGTAATAAACACTAAACATGGAACAGTAAGAGATTTGGGAATGCAGTGAATCAGATAACCAGTTTAAAATCATGTTGGTGTATTTAGAGTGATAATTTCTCACACTGATAGGCCCATGATACACAGAATAAACTTTTCCAGTGTATACAATAATCAGTTACTATGTTTATGGTAAATATATCTGTCATCTGTTTATTTAAGTATACTTTCAGTTGTTAAGGTTTTGTATGGGTGTCAAACTTAGTCTCTGAGATCAAGTGAGGATCAGAGACTGAAGGTGTTTGAGAATAGGTTGCGGACAGAAGAGGGATGAAGTGACGGGAAGTTGGAGAAAACTGCATAATGAGGAGCTTCATAACTTGTTCTCTTCACTAATTATAATTAGAATGATCATATAAAGGAATATAAGACAGGCAGGGCACATGGCAGAAATGGGGGGAAAGCAGATCACACATAGAATATTGATGGGAAAGGCAGATGGAAAGAGACAACTAGGAAGTCCATGAAATAGGTGGGAGGATAATATTAAAATTGATCTTGGAAAGACAGGATGGGATGGTATGGACTGGATTGATCTGGTTCAGGATAAGGACCAGTAAAGGGCTCTTGTGAACATGGTAATGAACCTTTGGGTTCCACAGAATGTTGGAAAATTCTTGAGTAGCTGCACAACTGGCAGTGTCTGAAGATGGACTCAGCTACATGGAGTTAGCTTCAGTTGTTAAAACTGTATGATCTTGACACATGCATTGTTACTGTGTAACTCAGACCCACTGCATAGGCACTGTATTAACTACAATTTTTTGATCAGTCCCATGGTTTATGCCTAACAATGACCAGCCTGACTGTAGAAAAAGCTGATGCAATGTGTAACTAGTGAAAAGTATCTATACAGCAATATAAATTTCTGAGACATGGCACACACTAATCTTTAAAACCTGTTTTCTCCTTATGTTTTCATGGTGATTATGGGGTTCCCACACAAAGCCACAAACTTATTCTATAATAACAGAACACTTAAGTGTACAAAAAGGATTTCAGTTCCTAGAGCATTAATAATTATACTTATTACATGCCAAAATTTGCAATGACAACCATTCAATGGACAGTTATCATGCAATCAATTACATTTTGCAGAAACAGAAGAAAGATGCATTACCAACTTCATAATCAGGCAAGTGTCAGAAGTAATTACACACAGCGACAAACCGTGGACACAAAAATGAAAAACACTTTCATGGGTCCTTCAATGAACTTATAACTTAATGAGATATATTATGCATGATGCTGCTAAGTTTTGGATTACTACTGTATTCATTTCTCTAAGACTAATTGCACACAAAACTGAAAAAACGATAACATATGCATCTGCATCATTTCAGAATTGTGTACATTTTAAAATACAAGCATGTAGAATTTCTGACATTAAAATACGCTTTTTGGAAATTCCCTGAAATGTTACATAATTCCACATCACGAATTTGGGGGATGAGAAACACGTGAAGGTCATAAAATTCAGCTACATAGATGTACAGTAAAAATATTTGTTACTGTTACCTGATTGTGCCTGTAGGTGATGGAAAAGGGCTGTTGAAGCCCACATCCGGATCAGGAATATTAATCCTAAGAGGTGGCAGTGGGTCTCTTGACCTTGCAGGTGAGGGCTGGCGAACAGTTACTGGAGGGTCGGCCTCATCCACTAAGGACTGAAACACCAACCTGATGTTGGTGCTTGGGAAACGGAACGTACACCTGGCAATAAAATTTTCAATATTTAAAGCAACTATTCTTGTTTAGTTTCAAGAAAATCAAACTGCAGAAAATTAACAATCATTAATTTCAGAAATGAGATACATGACACTGACTTTGTCATACTAATTCTGTTAAATTTAATTGCTGACAGCTAGTGTGGGCTGTGGTAACGGTTCACGCTGCTGCTTCTCTTGGAAGATGATTGAACTGATTATATCATCTTGTTAATGGATGACAATAACATAATTTGTACACATTTTCCGCTACTTTACCTGCAGCAGATATATGAGGGTGGCGGCAGTCTTCACTAAGTCTTGTGGCCTTCGAGCTGGTAAATACGGCGTGTTTTAGATATCGAAGTGCCCGACCCACACTGTGTACGACTCATGTTGTTTACTATTTCCAAAAAACATGCGAGTACTTACGTTTTCGGTAACTGTAACGACGGAGCACCTTTTCTTTGGAAAACACCATCAACAAAAACACCATTCTTCCCGTTACACGACATATAAAAATGAGGATGTTCAAAGAATATTTCAATATGTTTTCGCGAAATAAAACTGGAGTGTCCCATGTTTACATCGACCTCGCCTCGAGAACTGTTTCTGCCAATAGTAATCCTCTTCTGACGCACCATATATTCGAACTCCCGACCTTCTAGGCGAGCTATAGCAGTTCCGTCGCTCTCTGGACTCCATTGAAGCTTTGATGGACTAGCTGGGGCTGATTTTAGGGCCAAAAGAGCCCATGCATCACTCGCCTCCGGTCGTGAGTGTTCAGACATCACTTGGGGAATATGGCTTCCTGAGAGCCGATTAGGATACTATGGATGTTTACCCATAATCCAAAACGTGGGTGGCCATAACCACGTGACGATCGCGCTGCGTGTTGTGCGGTGTTGTGTCTCCATTGCAAAGAGATGCAAAATATGAAGCATGTGCTCAAAGTATAGCTGCAAAATTTAGATGAGCGTAGTGTCAAGTAACGTTGTAAATGTTACTTATACGATAAATTATTGAAACGTTGATTTTAATAGTTTGGCAACTGTATGAATAGTGTAACTGACGTTATTAGTCAGTATTTTCAACTTCGCAATGTCAGATAAAAGAAATGCCGTATTTACAGGCGAAAACCGTAAACATAATGCTCAGATTTAATACCACATGACATTTTATGTGAGAACTAAATGATATAGCAGATCTCGTTTTTGCAGTTTATTCGCACAAGTGGCAAATGAGGCATGAAACTATCAAATAAAATATATTTAGGTTCTCTGGTTTTTTTTTTTTCAAATAGACTAGCTCAAGGAGAAATGGAGTATTTTTTCCCTTAGATTTTGCCGAAAAGCTTGGGCCGGTTGGTTAGGCAGTGCTCAAACAATGCAAACGATTGGGTGGAAAAAGAGGGCAGTAGTGCTTAGTTCTAATTTCGGCTGGGGCGTGTTACTGACTTTTTACGTTCTAGTAGGCGAATAGCATGATATGACCATGAAATGGGACATATTTATTTCCTCCCAAGTGCTTTCCATTTCGGGATACGTCATGTTTAATATGCGTTACCGTAACCGACGAAATAGGTTGATAAGATAAGAATTGGTTGATGCCAAATGGAATGGGAATAGGTCACAAATCTCTTGCCTTGTAGGCATGAATTATGCAACTGAAAGTAATCCTGCGGTTAAAAGACACGCAATCATGAGAATTAATGTGAATTGACAGGCAGCTGTGAAGCTTGTTAGGTGGACATTAGTTCCCAAAGTAGCTAGTGTTACTGCAGCTTTGCTAAAGTGTTGCAGGAAATTAGTTTCACTGTTAAAACAAAGCAAACTTAGGGAACAGAAATGTGCACCCTTTTTGTTTATGCTTTTAAGTCATAGGATTAATTGTAACACAAACTTACATTAAAAATAACTTTTTTTTTCTACACAACATGTGTGCATAATATGTGTCAATTGTAAACAGTAATAATCAAGTGATGTACACAAATCAGCCAGATGTATGTAGATTGGAAGTACACATTTGTTAAAATGTGGAGATGTATAAGAATGTAATTAAAATAATAAAGAATTAGGTTGAACTTGACTTAAATTTACAAAGGCGTGAATATAAAAATGACAGCATTTGTCTAAATATAAGTATTCTTCAAGGTATGGAGTTATATGTTTACTATTTAGTTTGAATTTTTATACAGCTTGGCCTTTGCATTCTTATATTTAAACTTTCATTTTCCATATATAATCTTCTGGGTTAATCGAAATTAAATATTAACATACATTGTAAGTTATTTTTCATTAGATTCTTGGAATAATCTTTCTAGCATTTATCTTTTAGTAGTCAGAGTAGATCTGAAAAATTATATGAGCAGTGTCAAGTGTTACTGAGTTGTACTTACTTACTTACATATGGAGCTGAGCCCTTCTTGAGGAGAAGCCAAATCTGCAGCCACTCGAGAATTTCCCAGCATTTTATGGAACCCGAAAGTTCATTACTGTGTTCACAACAGCCCTCCACAGGTCCCTATCCTGAGCCAGATCAATCCATCCCATCCTGTCTCTCTAAGATCCATTTTAATATTGTCCACCCACCTATGCTTTGGTCTTCCCATTGGTCTCTTTCCTTCTGGCTTTCCCACCAATATCTTATATGCATTCCTCTTCTCCCCCATTTGTAATACATGCTGTGCCCACCTCATTGTTACTGAGTTGTACAGTTATATTAATATGGGGGTTAAGGGCGGAACTTTACCTACTGATATGTTGCAATGAATATCTCTGAAGGGGATGACTGATTAGTGGATGTGGTATAATGTGGGTCCTTGAAGACTGATATAAAAATTATGTTGTATTAAGTTTTATGAATTATAGTTAAATTAATATTGAAGCTAAGGTAGAATTTTCCTAATGGATGTAGTAGAATGTGTCTCTCTGAATGCAAGGAGTGACATGGTGCCATGGTGTGATGTGTCCTTGAAAGCAATTATCTGTGTATTAGTGTAGGTAGAATGTGACTTATAGGTACATTCAGATTGCAACAAGTGGTTTAACTAGATGGGGGTGGTGGATATCTGACAGGTTAATGACATCATATATAAGATTTTTAATATCAGAGAATATGTCATTCAGATAATTTCCTTGTTGATAAACATTATATATTGTTAATTGTATGAATGACTGTAGATGAGGTTTGGATTGGTAACTGGATCTATTGCACACTTATACAAGTCATTACTACACTTCACAAATTACTATCACACACAAACTAGTGTTCTCAGTCTGTTACAATCTTCACTAGTTGTTTATTGGTCGCAGTCTCCAATGGCAGATGTTTGCCTTACTTTGGGGTTCAAACTATTCCTGTGCCTCAGCTACCAGCATCTAACAGCAGTGGCTCACGACAAATGAACTGCAGCAGTGATCTAATTGGTTGCTCAACTGGCTCAATTCACTCCACTGAACTCAACTGCACGGCACTTAGTAACTGAACTGAACTGAACTGAACTTGGTCAGTTGAGTCATAGCCTTGGAGCGGACCCACATAGAATGCCACTTGCAACAGTTCTTCTGTTGTTGTGTGATGTCACTGTGTATGTGATGCATTCCTCTGCTGCATGTGTACGGGCCATTACGTAGCAACGGGTCTACATGCTGCAATATATCTGATATTTTTGTAAGGTGTTCATGTAATGTCTTTTTTTATTGTGTGAAGTACTTGAATGGTGTCTTCAAAGTATGAATCCCCTGTATCTAGTGTATGTTCATCAAATTTTGAGTTTATTTGTTTTATGTTATGGATATGTTCATTATAACTGATTTTAATTGTCCTGCCTGTTTGGCTGATATATTTTTAGGACATTTTTAGCATCAGAGTTGATATATGCCATTATTATGGAATGGATTTGAAACTTGCTTTTAATTTGTCACATCTGAAGAGTTGAGCGACTTTTATACTCATCTCTTTGTAATTTTAAGTCAGATGTGACCTAATTCATTATTACGTTAACTACATTTTTATGCATCTTCACATTTTAACAGATATGTAGTTCCAGTTTGTATATTTTTGATTGATTTTTGTACATTAGCTGATGAGCATTCATGGTCGAAAAATGTAATGTACAGTAAGAAATAAAAAAAAATAATATAAGATTGCGTTACAGTTAATTATATGATTTAATTTAACTTGGCTTTTAGTTTTACAGCTCTTACCCCTTTAGCATATAGGATTCTAGAATACAGAATCCTGCAAAAAGAAGCTGGAATAGGCTTGGGCCTAATATTTGGGACTCAGTTGAGGAAGGGTTTAAATCACACTCCCATACCCTACTATTGGTTGTGAAGTCATTCACTTTCTTGCATTCCAGTATTTATATACCTTCAGAGCCTTTATGGCAGTGACTGTTCAGAATGTAGACTTCTACATTGTGATATTGTGTGGTCTTGTAGGTGGGTACCAGTGTGTTGGAGGAATATGCTGCCTCCATCTTCAGGACTGAAGTGTATAGCATAAGGAATCAGTTGCATTACATATGCAAATTGTAAGGTAGTTATGAATTGGTTGGGTTATATAGGCAGGTTCTGTGAAATCTGTCTATATAAGCAAACTAAGCCCGCATCATCCATGTTGTAGCAGACCCGTTACTAAGTAATGACTGTAAATAACGCCCATTGCTAGGCAACAGATTCCTAATACACACCAATGGGCTAACTGGGAAACTGTGTTCTCTACGTGGTCTGTGCAACAGCTGCATGACGCAACAATAGAAGAGCTGTTGGGAGAGATGTTTTCTGTGCAGTCTGTGCCATGGTGTTATAAGTAGGACAAATCTAGAGTGTAGTTAGTTTTGGAACACTCACCAGCTGGTAAGAACGTGAGCACAGAAACAGAGGACATTGTTCGGATCTGTCACCAGGCACAACTGCTGAAGACACAGTAGACAGGTGTGAATTAGTGATAGCACTATAGTTACTTGTAGTTATGATGTGTAAGTTTTCAATAACTCCAATTAGCAATTCAAAACCCATCTATGGTCACTCATGCATGTGACAGTATTTTAATTCTGAAGATGGAGGCAGCATATTCCTGTTATATGTACTCATATGTATCCACTGATGACAAGATTACAGGTGTCACAACCCAGTAGATCACAAGTTAATTCCAGTACTTTTTCATTATGATAGAGGGCAGACATGGCTGAGATAAATTTGTTGCTGAAACCAGAATTGAGGAAAGGAATGGTATGATTCTGAAGTTACTTATACAGGTCCCCCCCCCCTTCAAATGAAAACTGTGATACATGTGTCATTGCCAAGGGACTAGTGTGTTAGCAACATGACTTTTGTGATGTACATAAATGTATTTTTGGTTTCCCAGGAATAAGCAACCTCAGTTGCCGATTAAACTATTATGCACACAAGAGAAAAGTGCCAAGAAAAAATTTACTGTAACTTTCGTTATTGTGACATACAAAGTACCTTATTGTCACATGTCTGGGGTTCCATGACAATTGTGGATTCTAGATTTGATCGTTGGGTTTATTGGATGTTACCAACACAATTAAACTTAGTTAAATAATTCATATGTTCAACTCCTTCTGAATACTGAATCCCTCACTGCTGTCTGCATCTTGCACCTCTGGTCTTATGAACTCTCCTCTCACTTCTCTGCCCATGAATGCACTGTTTCATAACTGCTTGGCCTACTGACTAGGGGACACCGAGTTGAACAGTTAGACCCTCCATTGTCACGAAAACGATCCATCCATTGCTGTGAGAATAAATGTTTATCTCTCTTGTCATGAAAATGACCTCTGTTGTGCAGGAAACGTCTGTCTACGTTGTTTAGGAGTTGCTACCTATGCAATGGATTCACATGTCACGTTATACTAAAACAGATTCTTCTTACACAGCAAAGACAATTACATGAAGTAATTGTAGGTTATTCCTTCTATATACTATCTGTACACCACAAAACAGTTCAGTATGTAATTAATGGGGGATATCGCTCACTAGGAGCATCTTCATTATTCGTGCACTCAGTGCTGTTCACAATCCAGAAAAATATGTTGTAGAATACAGATCATCTCAGGCCACTACTAAAGAAATAGACAATTTGAATGAAAAACTTTCTATAAAATAATATGCCTGTGGCATGACACAAGAAAAGTTTGCATATAATGGTTTTAATTTCCCATTTTCACCTAGTTATTCAACATCAAATTTTCGTTCTTCAGATCAACCATAATGTGAAAGAAAATGTTATTTTACATGTCCATTTGTTGGAATTTTCAGGATTTGATTTAACAGAATATTTTAATTCTTTTGAGTCAAGTAGCCAACATTAATTTCAAAACACAGCGAACTATTTATGTTCTTCTCAAAAGTAAATAGAAGACCGATCAATAAGGTGACAGACTAAGATTGGCTTAGTAATAGAGTTGCTACCTTTAGGTCTCTGGACAGGCAGCATGTGCTAGAATGTCTTCCAGCACTGATACAAGAGTTTTCCCACTCTAACTTGGGTGTCAGATCTTGATCATTCTAATTACACTTGGAGAAGAGTACAAGTTATGAAGTTATGCAGATATCTCCAACCTCCTGTCCAAATATTCTCCTCAGCACCCTCTTCTGAAACACCCTCAGTCTATGTTCCTCCATTAAAGTCAGACACCAGGTTTCACACCCATACAGAACCCTAGGCAAAATTATAGTTTTGCATATTCTAATTTTTATATTTTTAGACAGCAGACGAGAAGATAAAAGTTCTGAACTGAATGGTAGCAAGCATTACCTGAATTCAATCTCATCTTATTTCCTCCTGAATCAGGTTTTGATTTGTTATTGTCGTTCCCAAATATCTGAACTGTGCCACATTTTCAAAACATGTTATGTATCTTTATGTCATGATTTTGCCCTGTATTTTGGTGATGAGATAGCAACATATACTTAGTTTTCTTTGTGTTTATTTCTATACCAACCTCCTTACTAGCGTCAGTTAAAGTTTATGTGTTTCTCTTTATGGTATCTCTCCCCCAGTAGATTCACATCATCAGCATAGACTAACAGTTGATGTGTTCCATTTAATTTCAGTCCCACCTGGCTTTCCTGGACCTTCCTAATGGCTTAGGTCGTTTATCCAAGGAATCCATCCAGGTCCGAGAATTCTTGCAAATTTTCGTAACAAGCCTATTTATTAGGGTAAGTAGTTGTAAGCGTTACGCCCAACCCCCAAGCTGGAGGACCAACCCATGTTGGCTGTCCACAACTGCTTTTTCAGTATATTCGCATCTACCCTCCATACCTGGAGGGCATCTCTTCCAACCTGAGGACACACCATGCTGTGGTGACAAGGGACCCACCTAACATGGACAACCTAATGGATTGTGTATCCAAAATCATGAATCTCATACATGAGTCAGATTTAAATGCAGTATTGATCAGTAAAGTCTACAGTAGATCTAGAAAGCTCATAAAGCATTGTTTTTTCTGATAAAAGTGGTATAATTCTCCACAGCTGTCATCATCATCCTCATTTCACAATGCTTCTGGGGGGGGGGAGAGGAAAAATGCTATGGTTTACAGGGGAATGAAGAAGGAAATATACAGGGAAAGACTGACAATACTATGAATAATGTTTGTAAATATCAACTTAGAAACACTGTTCCAGGTTTTAAAAAGGTCTTGCATGCCAGAGATTTCTAAAATCAATTTTCCAGTCATTATTTCATGCTGCAAAATCAAATGTCATTTCACAGAAAGAAATAATAATGCTACAGTTTCTGTAACCAGTCATGGAAGGAGTGATGAAAATAAATCTCCAAAGAGAATTTGCAATTTTCATTTATTAATACAGAATTGGGATCTCATTTTCTACAGCAGACAGTAACAATATACATAGTGTACACCTAACAAGCACCCAATAGAAGGAATTATGCATAACATGCTGATGTTGAACTTCAACTATTTATTGCAGTAAACTGAAATATTTTAAATATTTATTCAGATAAGCTCCAAAAGCATTTATGCTATTATGTAAAATCCTATTCCAGTTACATATACATTTATGTACATGCAGACCTATAAATTCAAATGGGATGAAGCTTAGTTTAATTATTACCTAGAATAACAGACTTTGGTAATTTTGCATGTCTGTGGAAATGCACTGCTGACTGGTGATCTTGTGTGTTCACACCACTGTTGATAACTGCCTAGAAAATGTATGCATAGTGTAACAGGTCTTGTTTAATATCTCAAAACCACATGACTCGTGAAGAAAGAATATTATGAATAAAATATGCATCCTACTTCTCTATGAGTTTTATTTGAAACGTTTTTCACTCTATGCAGATATGTATGCAGTCTTCATGAAGTGTCTTTTATTTTTGTATGATTTCTTTTGTCAGACAAAAAGACCAACACTTTGCAGCCGCTTACCGCTATCAGTTAACAACAAGAACTCAGAAGGCCGGGAATCCCTGCAAGACTTTGCTATAGCCATTGAACAGCTTTCCCATTGAGGCTACCCCACTCTGCCTGAAGACCGTATAAGGAGGGAGGCAGGGAAATTTTTTGCATACAGGGTAAAAGACCCTGATATAAAAATTCAGCTACTGCTGGTAGGAGAAAAGACAGTAAACGAGGACTTCAGACAGGCACTAGAACTATTACAGGCCGTACTAGTAGCCGCAAGACCCCATCAGAATAACACCAAAACGTACTGGGGGAACTGATCACCCTCCTGATGAAAAGAAGCACAACAATCAGGGTGCTGGACCTGTGGAGAACCAGGCCATTTTGAGAGTAACTGCCCCTATGGAAGAAAAACAGAGAATAACCAGCGCCAGAAACGAGATGGTGGGCCACCAAGAGACAAACGGGAATCACCGAGAAGATCGGAATGGCGACCAAGTAACAACAGAGAAACGAGTGGGAGTGATCAACTGTCGGGAAATGGGCGAGGGCTGGCAGAACAGGGTAGACACTGGCATATGCATTAAGACCCCCCCATTATGCACTGACCTACTTCACAAAAAAAACAGACACTTGTCTCATCACCCAGGGCTCAGTTTGTGACAAACCATGCCGGGTGACAGTGCATACTGGAGCATACATTATGGTGGAAGGCCGGACATCGCCGCTGGATGGCCTGAAAGACAGCCAAATCCAGGTTTCACGCTGCAGACTGTGTCTGGGGAATTCCTACCCATTTTGAAAGAAGTTCTGCTAACTCTCACCCTGGGGCGCTGCCCGCTCAGGTTGTGGGTTTTCATTGCGAATATCACCGATTAGCTAATCTTGGGACTGGACATATTGCATGCCTATGATGCATCTGTGGACATAGGGTGCCAAACACTGTGCCTGGCAGAGGAAGAGGTATCATTATGGAGCCTGGGAGCGGGACCCAGTCCTTCTGGCCTGGTAGTGGCCAAGGATATGATACCCACAGAGTGCGAGGGAATAGTGATGGCTAGAATGGAAAACCCCCTTGGAGTAGAAAATGGTCTAGTAGAACCAAGCTCGCATGTCCATCCACCTGAAGGAATCTACATAGCCAGGACGGTGGTTCAAGACTGTCAGGAGGTTCCAGTGAGGGTCTTGAATGTTACACATTGGGACCAAAAGCTTATGAGAGGATCCCCTCTGGCACACTGTGAGCCAGTCACACTGGTGACTCTGCCTGATGTGGGGCAGCACCAGGCCCAAGACCTAAGCTCAAAATTAGAGGATGTAATCATAATGGCCAGGTCACACCTAACCAACGAAGAATTTCAGGAACTGAAAGAACTCCTGGCCGAGTACGCTGACATTTTTGCTGGAGATAACAAGGACTATGGGAGGACTAGCAAAGTGTATCACCGCATAGATATGGGAGACGCCCTACCAATTCAACAGCCCCTGAGAAGAGTATCCATGGCAAAACAAGTGGATGTAAAAGAAATGCCTGACAACATGCAACGGCAAGGGGTTATAGAAGAATCGGACAGCCCCTGGTCGTCCCCAGTCGTTTTGGTTAGGAAGAAGAATGAGGAAATCTGTTTCTGTGTGGATTACAGAAAGCTGAATGACATCACAAAAAAAGATTGCCTTCCACTACACCCTGGACACGCTGGCTGGAGCCAAATGGTTTTCCACTCTTGATCTGAAGAGCAGCTATTGGCAAGTCGATGTACACCCAGACAAGACGAAAACAGCGTTTTTGACAGGTCAAGGGTTATGGCAGTTCATAGTCATGCCCTATGGCCTGTGAAACACTCCAGCGACCTTCGAGAGGCTAATGGAGACAGTCCTGCGAAGTCTCGCATATGATTTATGTCTTATGTACTTTAACGTGATCGTAATTGGCCGCACGTTCCAAGAGCACCTTAACTTACGGAATGAGTGAAAATCAGCAATAGCACTGTATTACATGTATTTGAGTGTAACTAAAGAGAGTGTGTGTAACTGGTTAATAAACGCAATTACTAATACAAACGGCGTCTTCAGTAGCCAAACACGTTACAATATGAAATAATATACTTATTATAAAATGTTTAAATGCACTGATATGGTGCATATGAATATTACAAGATATAAATATGCGTATTGCCTACATACATCATATTTATTATTGACAAATTCCAATCCTTTAAGCATTTGGGCAAAAGGATTTCAAGAATGATGTATTTAATGATGTGACATGTTCAAGTGTTACTGCTGTAACAATTATGAATGCTAAATAAAATTAATGTATGAATGAATTAGTCATCCAGCTGACAAAGGCTGGCAACCCCACGATTTATCCAGTGTTGTTCTGGCCTTGAAGTGAGAAAGTCCATGTACATAATGAAGTTGGTAGAATGACCAGTTGTTGACAGGATTTCCCTTCGAGCACTGGTCTTGTATACAGGGCAATGATAACAGGGCTCCAATGCCAACTGTGCCTGAAATGTTCCAATTTATATCCAAATAGTAAGGAATATGTATAATAGAATTATATTACTGCATTTATTTTCACAAATTTTAGACTTTAATTCTGAGAATTAAATCATCTCCTATCAGCATTTTATCACATTTGACTATTAGCAAGAAGCAAATGCATGTTTAGGACCCCTTCCTTTCTCACAGAATGACTGAACACCTGAAAGCATATAAATGAAAAATTTTAAATTTATTGTGGCGAATACTGCCAAAGAGCAAACATTCTTTTTTTCTTCTGTTCTCTTACAGGAATAAAATTCATTTCCTTTTCTGTTTGATAAGATTGTACCTAAATGGGATGAGTGACATACGTTACATGAACAGACCAAGTTACCAAACAAGTAAAGAAAGATTATGGATGGAAAGTAAAAGGTCTTACTCTGCTTATAAAATGATCATATATAAAACAAAGTAAAGCAAAAAATGGCACTGCAATTACAATTTGATTATATATATTGCAAGTGTTATTAAGTTCATTACAGCACCAACTTGCTCAAAATTTATTAATCACTTTGGAGCTTTGTCTGATATGCTTTTCCAGTCTCATATGGCATCCTATGGTTTTTACATACATAGCATATGACTTTCAAGTACTTACTTTTACACCTGGTTTCAACCAAATAATTGGCACAATATCATAAAGAATTTTGGGTAATGATTCATTTAATTCTCTTAGCTGTCTATCCCACCGGGCTCCTTCCAAATACAGCCCCTGAAAATAATAAGGAATGGAAAATCACATTCAGCAAAGTAATACATATCCAATGCTTGGAAGTAGTAAAACTGTCAAAAATAATGTGAATAATACTTATTTAAGTAATACATATCTATATATATATTAATGATAGAAGTGTTTAAAGGCACATAATTTTATAACTCTATTTCCAGTGTACAGAAGTCAAATTAGAAGTCCATACAAAGGAAAAAATTAAGCTATACATTGCCACAGATTGAACGGTAGTATTGTAATTTAAAAGTCATATATTGCAACATTTCTGACCAGTTCAATTACATCACGAGGTCACTGCCACTAATCATGCTGCTCTCTTTTAAACCTCCTAACACAGTAGTAGAAGTTGTAAAAATAATTAACACAGTAAGTCAGGGCCTTTGCTTTTTATATTTTGTCACTGAATTTTGGGGTCACTGTAGTAAACTCCCCTGACAGGGGCAAAGGTTGGCAGTGCACAGGACCCAAGCTTGGTGCCAAATTGAGGACCTTGTGACCATCTGACAAATTACACCAGAAGATGTATAAGCAGACTGAGCATATCTGCTAACTCTGTCATTGTATATTGCGCTTCAAGGTATTTGGCTGGTGTCGATTTGATCTTGATGACCTAATACACGTATAATACATATACTCAAGATTTTCCAAAGTAAGGGAATTAATAAGCCAGTTAATCGCTTGAGAACAGACCTGAGAATTAAACTGGAGAAAGCTAGTAGAGCAAATAAGTGGTAGAGTTCATATATACTTGTATTATGTATACAGAGTTTCTCAGGAGGAAAGGTCAATATTCTGGGAGGCCATAGTATCGGTTATTCTAAGCAAAAAGTGTATATGTACCTGTGTCCTATTCTGAAAGATTTCCAAGACAGAGCTAATGGATAAATTTCTTCAATAAAATCCATCACAATGCAACAGAACAGCTGATGTTTAACAGTATTTTGTTACATGTTCCAGCTTTTTAGAAAGCTATCATCAGGCAAATACAAAATGAACATGTTCTTAAGCTACTGAATTGCATACAATATAATTCAGTGGTAAGAGCTAATGGATGTCAAGTTTCACTCAGGTGAGCAACACACCATGTCCCCTCACAGGACATGAAAAGTGCATGTTGATGGTGGAATTTTTGAAACTGTATTGCACTAGATTAACTGCACCAACTTTGTCACTTGAACAATAAATACTGGTATTGGGCACAGTATGTAATATCTATTAGTTATAAAAAATTTTGGAACTCTACAGTGAAATAGCTCTATCTCAGAAACGGTTCAGAATAGGACACATGTACATACACACTTTTTTGCTTAGAATGACAGATACTATGACCTTTCCTCCTGGGACACTGCATAGCATAATATCTTTGTTTGTAGCTATACTACGAAGGGCATTCTGTAAATAATGCCTCCTTTTTCTTGTGTTAATATGTAACGTCTGAGATGGATGTTGGTGGTGTTGTAGTAAAGGTTGAACCTTCCCGCCAATGTACTGTTAGTTTGGTTGTCGTGCGACAGATAGCGACAGTAGAGCAGTCTACCAAAATGGTGTCTGACATAGAAGTGCGTATGAAACAGAGATGTGTTATTGAATTTCTCACTGCCAAACAAATTGTACCCATTGACATCCATCGACACTTGCTAAAGGTGTATGGAGACAATACAGTGGATGTTAGCACAGTGAGGCGGTGGGTAGTGCATTTCAACAGTGGTGAAAGTGAAGCGCACGACAAGCCATGCCCTGGGCATCCCTGCTCAGATGCCACTCCTCACAATGAACAGCGCCTCATCTGTACAGATTGGCAGATAACGACCAGGGAACTGTGTGCACAGCTTAATATCAGCTGTAATGCATTGGAAACAATGTTGGGGAAGCTGGATTATCGCAAAGTTTGTTCCAGGTGGGTCCCGCGGATGCTTACACAGGATCATAAAACTCATCAAATGGAAGTCTGTCAGGACCTGTTGCACCAGTTTGAGGCTGAAGGTGACAGGTTTCTGGACAGCATCATCACCGGAGATGAGACGTGGTGTCACCACTATGAGCCGGAATCCAAAAGACAGTCCATGGAGTGGTGACATCCAGATTCCCCAAGGAAAAAGAAGTTCAAGACACAGCCATCGGCAGGGAAAGTGATTTTCATGGTCTTTTGGGATAGGTGGGGTGTGATTTTGTTGGATTTCATGGAGCCTGGTGAGACTGTCAATTCTGAACACTACAAGATGATGCTGACTAAGCTGAAAGCCCACATTTCCCGAGTCAGGCCAGAGAAGCAGACAACCTTTGCCTTTCAACATGATAACGCTAGACCCCATACCAGTTTGGCGACCACTGTGCACATTGCAAAGTTTGGTTGGACTGTCCTACCACATCCACCTTATAGCCCCTGTTCAGCACCTTCAGACTTCCATCTCTTTGGACTTATGAAAGATGGACTATGTGGGCAACATCTTCCAGACAGTGATGCTGTCATTGCAGCTGTAAGAAAGTGGCTAGCCTCTGCTGGCGCAGACTTTTACAGGTACAGCATACAGGCTCTTGTTCATTGCTGGCAAAAGTGCATAACGAATGGTGGTGATTATGTGGAAAAATAACTGTAAGCAGCTGATATCTTGCTCTGTTTAACTGCATTATTATGCTTTCTGTTTCTGTTGTAGTTTTCTTTAAAAAAATAGGAGGCATTATATACAGAACACTCCTCGTAGATTGTGTCATGTTCCCGTCATGTTCCACTACCTTCTACCCCAACCCAAATTCTCCTGGACCTGCTACTGGAGAAGACTGTCTGGGAGACACTACAGCCAGTAGTCCTAGTTATCTTGCAGCTCACTCTACCTTGCAGTGTGTGACTAAAGTAAATTTAATAAGCAAGTTGGTAGCAGACTACCAGGCTGTAAGACTGTGATGACCACATTATTCTGTGTTAATACTTACTGCCACAGCGTATATGTTACGCTGTAAATGGTGTGATAGTAGTGACAGTAAGAAAAGAGGTTAAACTGCCAAGATTAAAAGGTGATAAAAATGAATTTATAAACACATGTAATGGTCTAACATCTCATCCTACTTTATATATTCTAACAGAAGTAGCTGAATGTATTCAGGGAAATTATTTAATTAATTATCAATTAATTAACTTAATTCCTGGTGCTCATTTCTGTTAGAGGCTGAGTAAACCCCAGGGCCTAGTGCGAATGGAAGGATTAGGTCAACTGAAAAATTGCAATGACCTCATCGGACTTGAACCCGCGACCTTCCAGCTTGTTTGTTACATAGCCCCTCAACCAACTACACTACCACGTGCCTCCTGTTTCAGAATAATAACAAAAACCAAATGCCCTATATATTACACATAATTATTCATGTCCACTGAAATAAATCATCATATATACATGCTGGTATAATTTATTTGAAAGAAATCTCACCTCAAAAAATACATCAAATTCAGCCTTCTGCTGCATGAAAAATACATAACTGTATATAAATTTCACAGTAGGAAAGTATTTAAAGTAGATGTAACATGCATGAAAACTTGGAAGAAAGGCATAAATCACATGATAATGAAAAATGGAGACATCTTTGTCAGTCAGTTCTACAGTCCCCACATAATGACTTGCAATCCTGACACCAATGACTTATATTCTTTAACCTTTAAATGTCAGACTTTTGAAATGGTAGTAAGCTTGAGCTGGCTGGAGTTTATTTAAATGGCTGTTGTTACTCTGCGTTTAAATATCCCTTCCTGTTAGGATGCTTAAACAATTTTAAGCACTGTGTTTAAAAATGCTGTATCTAACATAATTTTTATGATAAATGGATGGAATTAACTTTGTTCATATCAGCAAAGAACATAGTGTTGCATATTATAACAGACGATTTGAAAATTTTTGTACAAAGAATTGTACTCTTTTTTTCAATTTTTTTTCTTTTAATTTTGATATGTACTGCAAAAATATTTTCCCAGTTCTTTACAGAGTTGTTCTGCATTATAAATTCATTTCTGTTGGTAACACTTGACAAATTTTAGCAGACCCTGGTGTCATAAAACAGATGGAAGCAATAAAATCATTTGGTTCTCTGCTGGGAAACCTTACATCTTGTTACGCCCTTCAAATTTTCGAATCTTTTGACTAAAGGGCAGAAGAATGAAAGAATGGCTATTCAAGAAAAAGAGCTAGAGGGGTCCCTTCTTGCTAAGACCTTCCGTTATAGCTGCAAGAGATTACTGCCCTTTCTATGGTCATGAACAGACAGTTGTATCGTGGCTTAGATACAGAGTGTGATCTGTTTTCTGTGCGTTCATAGTGAAATCGAATTCCGTAGTTTTATTTCAGCCTATATATACATCAAGCAGATAACAACAAAAAAGGTATGTACATCGAGTTTTACTATATATTTTAACACATTAATCTGCAGAATCTGCAATAAAAGTACTGGCTCATGGATGAGTTTGGGCATAACTCATACATATATTCTTTTTTGCTGTTGTTCACTTAGGTATCATTTTAATTCCTCTATTAGGGTTTTACTCAAGTCTGTCTGGTAATTACTACATATAAAAATAAATATTTAGGACTGTGCATGCACTTCTACTAGCGGCGGGTGCACGCGCTTCCACTAGCGGAGTTTAAATGCCCAACTGGCCAAAACGGGGTACTTTGGCCATGACAACTATACTCATCACTGACACAAACAGGGCACTTCAGACGTTAAAGGTTAAAAGAATTCCTTTGCTGTACATTAACCATCTGCTGCATGTAATCCAGCAGAACTTATTAAAGTGGAGTGTCCTCTGCCATGCTTAACATACTAAAGTAAGCACACAATGAAAATGTAAACTTGGAAAGATTCTATTTTGCAATTTGACCCATAACAGGTCAACTAGGAATGGTTATTGGTAGGACGATGGGGATGGTGATGGTGGTGGTGGTGGTGTTGCTGCTGCTGTTGATGATGATGATGAGAAGGATGGATTTATTTATTTTGAGGGTGGGATTCATTCATGGTTCCTCCCTTGTCTTTTATAATGGTATTTACCTTACAATAAACATCAAATGAAGGTTCATCCTTCATGCCCATTTCTACATTCAAAATCTCAAATTCAAAAGCAAGATTGTCTATGGGTATCTTGTATTTTCGGGCATAATTCTGTAGGACTCCTGTAAGGAATGACTGGGTGAAATAAAAGCCAGACAACCAAAACACTTCAGGTGTGCCATGGTCTATCCAGTCCTGTAGGAATTTCAACCTGTTGAAATAACACGTGTACATTAAATAGCGCCAACTATCACACAATGGAAGTGTTCATTTGGAATTCTGAACTTTTTATATCTATAATTTTGAAGAGCAATAACCAGCAGCCAAAATGAGCTATGTGTAGAATTGCATTACTAAAAGAATGTAGAATGTTTTTCAGCTAAAGAAATTGAATCCTTTAGGATAAACACTGTCTTGGAAGATTAATTTATTTTAGAAAAATTAGTCTCAAAAGTCACTTGGTATGCAGCAACATATGAATCACTAAAAGTGGTAGAGCACATATGTATTCCTGGTAGACATAAGAAGAGGTAATAAATTTTGTTTACACTCAGAAACTAACACGCTTTAAAATGCTTGCATTTTTTAAAATGGTGCAGCAATTTGTAAACCAAAAATTATTAAATGGGTATGAGTCTCAATGTAGTGAAAGACTTCATTTCATCTCATACAATTAATTAGAAATATAAACTTCAAAACACTATCTGAATGAATTAAATCAGTTTGAACAGTTTCATTTTTTATTACTTCATTAAAAAGCTCTTTTACAAGAAAACACAAACTTGTACTTTTGAAACAGTCTAGTGTTACTGAATGTATCATATTTTGAAACGGTGTTAAAATTACAGTGGCACTTATATGATTTACAGATAAAAATATGAATTACAAATTACAGGATCAATGCCAACTTACCTCAAAAGAAAGTCAGTGACATAACTGCCAAGAGGTTTGAGGGAAAGATATGACTTCTTTGTCCAAGAAGTAGGCACTTGTCCCATCAAAATGTTCTTATGAATTTCCTCCAGCTCAGGTGACATAACAACCAGCCCTTTCAGAGCTTTCTGCACATTCATCAGTGTCTCTCGTATGACTTCAATTAGCTGGTTGAAACGAATTAACTCCTGGACAAAATGAGGATTAAAAACAAAAAGACAAAGATTGTTTAACAAAGTCATGCAGGTACATGATATACCTGTCACTGACAAATTTACTAAGAGACTGTAGAGAGTAAATTCCATTAATGACATTATGAATTGTACTTTTACCTTCCTAAGAAGTAAAAGGAAAATGGAAAGCTGTCCTGTAGTATATATTAAGATATAAATATCAGAGAAGCTAGTATATCTTGATACAAACTCAACTCTTTTCTGTTACTATATAAAATGTTTCTAATTATCTCTGTGCAAATTATTAAGTTTGTGTATTATAGGTATATTTTCTTTTTCAGTCTACTTTCCCTCCTTAAGAAAAAAAATCTGGATTTTCAAGATTATCGTGATGCCTATGTGCTCCTTTTACAGTTCTGAACAAAATTTATCAATTTTCAAGAAAACTGATATGGCTGATGCCACTGGAAGCTACCCCATCTTGTACTTTTTACTTTCTTACAATGAATAGCAGACATGATTAACTTCTGAGCTTGTATGTTGTCAAGTGTCGCTAATGATAATTAATGTAGGTTCTTGAAATGATTAACTCTCTTATCGAAGATTACACCTAGATTTTTGCACTATTTACAAACGGAATATTTTGTCCATTTAGAGTAAGACAAGACTCAGGTGGTTGACGACTACGAGAGAAGTAGACCCCCCCTGAGTCTTATCTTAATTAATTTTAATATTCCAGCGCTCACACCAGGTCTCTATTGAGCTGAGACTGCGCTGGAGTTTTCTAACAACAAAACCCTCCTTGTGATCTGTCGCATATAGACAGGTGTTGTCTGCAAAGAGGGCCAGGTGAATACCATGTGTTTGAGGGGGGGGGCATCATTAATATAGAAGTTGAAAAGAGTAGGGGACAGGACCGAGCCTTGTGGCATCCTTGCTTGCATTTCCCTTGGAGTTCACATTTCACCTTCAACTGAAACCCTGAATTTACGTTGAGAAAGAAATGACCCATAAGCTTGGTGAAACTGTTTGAGAATTGCAATTTTGATAACTTATACATCAAGCCTGAGTGCCACATGGTAGACATTTTATTGTTGCAATTAAGGGTCATGTGGTCCGCCAGCCTCATACATTGCAATGTCGTGTTGTGATGTTCACNTAACAGATTAATGCGCTTAGGGTTATAAAGTGTGAAACCCCGCAACTGTGAGATAATTAATTGTAGCCGTTATTTGTAGATTGTTGAATAAACCAATTAACGATCTCTACTGCGTCTTCGGGAACGCAAAGCACGTTACAATATGTTTTCAAAGTAATTTCAAAATCATTTTTTTGAATACTTTTCCTGTCGTGGACAGAATGCTGATGGGAGATAAAGTTTGTGGGAATTTCAGGTCTTTACCGGGTTTAGGTAAAGTTATTACTTTTGCTTCCTTCCAAGGATTTGGAAAATGAGAGAGCCGAAGACAATGATTAAATAAATGAGTTACGTGAACCAATGATCGCCTTGGAAGGTACCTGAGGCATTTATTTGGGATGCCGTCAATTCCACAGGCCTTTTTTAATTTCAGGGATTTTATTAATTTTTGTATGTCACATGGTCTGATCCTTTGAGGGGGAGTTGTTGTCTATGGTTTTCAGCAGAGCTTGAACTCTAGCCTCCACCTGCTGTTCATGGTTTTCATCGCACAGGTCATGCGGCGTGAACGGAATTTCCAAACAGTCAGCACATTCATTGGCTTTTTGGAAAGGATGAAATTTAAGGCCAGAGGCACCATGAATAACAGTTGGTGCCCTTGGTCCGTCCCTCTTTGAGAGGGATTTCGCAATGGGCCATGTACCCTGAGGTGTAACTTCAGCGTTACCTATTTTTGTTTCCTACCATTCAAGTGCCTTTTTACTGGTCATTCGCCTGATTGATTTTGTGACCCAGTTGACTGCCGTTCTACATGCTGGATCCCTGATTTCTTGCCACAATTTCCATAGCCTCTTTATGTTTTAACAAACGATCTAGACCAGGGAGATCGTTGTTTATGTCTGAAAGTGTAACTTGATGACAACCTATATGCTGAAGCAATAGAAGTTGCAAAGTCACATGCTGCTTTATTGGCTTCTACCCATGATTTAATTTCTATTTTAGGTGATATTAACTCAGAGGCGAAGCTTTGAAATCGTTCCCAATCTGTGAATTTTTCAATAGGTTCTGAAAGATTCCTATTTTTAACATGATCCAGTATGTGGAATATTATAGGTAGGTGATCTGATACCAAAATATCAGAGACGATGACATCTGTTACTCTGATATTTTTGTGGACCACAATGTCCAGCACATCACCATTTCCCACAGGGGAATAATGAGTGGGGCACTGTGGTGCTGAAATTTCGAATTCACTCATGTGTTATGTGTACAGCAACACTAGGTAGAGATCAAGTACCTAGTCTGTCAAGTAGTGATGGCTTTACATACCTTCCTTATCCAATGCATTTGTCTCCATTTTATTGTACAAGCGAAAGGCTTGTGGCCCCAACACTTCCATTTATGCAAATCAGAAGATTGAGACATAAGATGGGAGGATATGGTATTGTAGTGCAAGTCATCAATGTACCAGTAGATGTGAATAATATGATAAAGACACTACCCAGGCAACTGGATGATGATTATAGCTTCAACGTCCATTTGAAGAGAAATTTAATTCACAAGAGTAAGTACTTGCAAGGCTATATTAGAAAGGCAACAGTTAAATGATGGTTGGAGCATTTGATACAGAATGTCGATGATCGAAAAGACAACCACATAAAACTATAACAAATTTTTATTGCTGTTAGAATGCATATAACAGACGATCAGGGAAGCAGAATGTGCCTCATGATTACCGGCGAGAACTCCATTCATAGCGGACTAGCCTGAGCTAGTTGCGGTGTACTTCTTTGCAGAAGCTTCTTTGAAGCAGCCTGGTGATTGCGAGCCAGCGGGATGCCGGGCAAAATTCTTCAAGTAGCGGACTATTGTGTACTAGTAGCAGCGAGACTGCCTGGCCTACGAAGCTCTAGCCACGGCTGGCTGGCCTGATGAGCACTGGCGATCGCTGACAAAGTTGGCTGTCGGTGTTTGCTACTGGTAGACTCGCAGTTGCTTGTTCTCTTGATGTGAGCGTAGCTGTGATCGCTGTGACTGAAGTGACTGATGCTAACATGTTGGAAGTCTGCATCTTTGTACTTTTGTCGCTGGGCAGTGCGTGAATCAATGGACATTGGAGATGCCATGGTGAGAGCTGATTCGGTAGCGTTCGTTTCACTGAGGGAGGTTCCCACACACAACAGAATGCATAAAATAAAGACTATGAGCTGTGTTTCATGAATGAATACTCAGTAGAAGACTATGGCTATCACATTCCCCAGAATTGCATTCATTAGAACTGAATATGTTTGATTTATAACTATGGGACAACTTGTAACAGAAATTTAAATAAAGAGCCCACACACTTCAGATGTGTTACAGAACGAAATACAGAATGTCATTCTTGAAATCATGGAGGGCGAACTTAAATGTGTATCACAAAATTTGTGAAGTCTGTGCAAAATATGTGGTGATGTTGAAGGACACCACTTTCAGTAGCTATTGTAGTACCCAATAGGACCTAATATTCTGGCAAGTTCAGTATGACAACCTACCAGCTGAACTGCACTTTATTATTGTACTGTAAATTTAAATTACCTAAATATTACATTAAAAATATAAAATGTCTAAGACTGGAACATAAACACAATAAAACTTACTCGCAGCTAAGAAGGGAACACACATCACAAGACACGGTTTACACAGAATATAAGAAAAACGAACCCCATAGTGGAAGAACCACACGCAAGTTTTAATTATGACACATAAGATGAATAATCTTAACAAGTTTTAGTATGTGTAAATTTATTATAGTTGACAAATACGCACTTTTTAAATAATTTTATAAAGGCAAGCAATGAAATAGATTAGCGTAATTAGGGCACCTGATGATGGCACTATTTTGCCGAAACATGTGAAGTAACTGGTGAAATTGAGTGCACTATAAGACGGCAACTGTATACATATCATGGAGGACAATAAAACTTTATTGGAAAAGGTATAGGCCATAATGCAGTGCACAATATTACCAGTGGTATTCTTTGAAGTTTACTGAGCATGCCTAAGAATAGGAAAACTGAAATGCAAATCAGTGAAAGACTCCTTTATTGAATTTTAACATAAGGATTTATGGAATGCATGGGAAAGCCCATTTGTGGCCTTATGCAAACTAGGCTTACAACTGGAATTGCCTGACGTTTCGTGGAAGTCCTCCATACTGGATTTCAACTTTTCCATGCATTATGAAAGCCAATGTTGCCATACTGAAGACCTATTGAACATACAAGAACTTTCTTCTGCAATATTGCCTATTGAAGATATGCCATATCCTCAGAGATGTTTTAGATAGATACTACATCACACTTGGATCTTAAACTGGTGTGTCCTAGCTAACATAAAATGTTATGAGGAACTGAAGGGACTGAAGTCAATGTCTGAACAGTCAACAGTCTATGGTAAAGGCTGTAGATATTGTCACATGTATGAGTGACTATAGATGGGGTTTGGATTAGTGACTCAATTTATTGAACGCTTATGCACACAACTTGTAACTATGAGTAACAATAAGAGCCTCACTGGTTTACACACTCTAAAGATCACTCTAACTGCAGCACACATAAAGTCTTCTATGATTTCAGTGGTTGTTTCCTGGTAATGGAATCTAGCAATGTCTTCTGCTTACATCCTTACTGGCTGGCAAATATCTGCCATCTCACGTTAGCCTTCTACTCTTCTCTTCACTGAATGAATAACCACAGCTCCCAACTTGTCCTGCTTATAACATCTTGGCATGAACTGCACAGAAAACACTGCTCTTCATTGTTGTAGTTCAACTGTTTCCATGGGAACATGTAAGTTGGGAAGCTGTTATTCAGCAACGGCTCTTGTATACTTGCTTATCCCGCGGTAGTTGCCCAAAAACCTACATGCTACAATATTGGGAAGTTGTAATCTTTAAAAACATTCTAATACTGGATGCATAAAACATGTCTGAGTGAGAACTGTAGCAAGCTCAAAACTTTGGATGGAGAACATTAGTTGGCCACCAAAGAGGGTTAGATAACAAATGGAGAGACAGCATGAAAGTGACAATACAATATGCCATTTGGATAGCTCACCTGTCTCAATACAGTGTTCATAGAGTCAGTATACAACGCAGGATAACGTTCTGCAACAGCTTCGACATCAAATGGCTTTGGCACCTTACCCAGAATATCTGTGGCTAGCTCAGTGATCATTTCATCTTTCTCATCAACACCACCACCTCCAGTGATTTGTGTTTGTGTCAGCAATACACCATTAAGTAACTGTAATAAGATAAAAAAAATAATATAATAAAATTTAAGTAGTTCACATACATTCATGTCTACTTAAGTCTTCTACTGAATGATGTCAGACCAATTTATCATGGTCAATACGTAAAAAGAGAACATCTATAACTAAGTGAGGTGTAAGAACATAAGTAAGTAGATAGTCACATGTTAGTGACTAGACACAGTGTTAAGATTGGTTACTGGATTTACAGAACACTTTTAACTTGCGACTACAAATAATTATAATGCTATCACTAATCTTTATAATTAAGAAACCACTGCTAAGTAAGTAGATATTGTCACATGTTAATGACTAGACACAGGGTTAAGGTTAGTTATTGGATTTACTGAACACTTTTAACTTGCGACTACAAATAATTATAATGCTATCACTAATCTATATAGTTAACAAACCACTGCTGCAAAGATGAAGTCTTCTCAGTCTGCTGTGTCTTCACTAGTCACTGTTTGATAGTGGCTCCCAATATCTTCTTATGCTTTTGTGCTCATGTCATTGCTGGCTCTCTACCATCTCACAACTGATCCTCAGCTCTGACTGAGTCTACCTTCTGTTACTTCAAAATGGACCACACAGAAAACACAGTTCCTCTACTGGCATGAAGATTTTCCATTGCCATGTGTGTTTATTGAGCCGTTTCCTAGCAGTGGATGGCTTCTCTTTTTAAACTATTCCATCACCATGTCACAATACGTTAAAGAGAATCACATTCCAGTTCTCACCACTAGCTTATGCAATATGCAACCTCCTAACTTGATTTACAAGTATAATACTGTTCTATGGTCCCACTTGCCTGCAGCCAAAGTGCAGTTGTTACATGATGTTTCATGTTCAGACCCGATAAGAACATTTTGAAAGCTTCTAACATAAAGCAAGGCCCATTATCAGATACCAATGTTCTAGAGAGAAAGTAACATTAATCACAGCAGTCAAAACGTCTTTAACCTTATCAGCTGATATTTCCTTTATGACCATCAGTTCAAGAAATCTGAAGAAATAATAATACACTACACAGCACAAAAGATGACCAGAAGGCAGAGGGCCCATAAGTAAATTGGAATTATATCCTTGGCTTGAGCTGGTAAAGGAGTATAAAGTTTAGGTGCTTGAGGGATTGATGCTTCCACAGCTGACAATTACAGCAAGATTTTACAAAGTTTTCTGCATTGTCATGTATTCCTTGCCACAACACATTTGCATGTATCCTCCTGCACATAACCGATATGCTTGAATGATCCTCATGTGAACGGCCCAAAACCTGCATATGCAACTATTAGGAAGGGCAATGCAGTTATCATGATGAATCATGGTGTGTTCAAAAAGTATCGAACCTTCTTTTTTCCCACATAAACCAACGAAGCGCGGGAGGCTCCCTTCGGTGGAGATGTGGAGGGGACATTCATGCGCAGTCGTGAATTTTTTCCCGCCCGCAGAAAGCGTCAGTCGCTGGCGGTCAGCCTATGAGTGAGGACGTGTAGTGAGCGTTTGTCGGATTCCAGTAAGGTGTAAAAAGACGGAACAAACATGAGCAGCGATACTGCATCAAATTTTGCCAAAAGCTTGTGCAATACCCAAGTGGAAATTATTTGCAAGATTCAACAGGCTTTCAGGGATTATGCCATGAGCAACTCACGGATAAAGGAGTGGTACAACCGCTTCAAAGATAGCTGCACATCAGTGGACAGCAAACTGCATTCAGGCAGACCCTCAACAAGCCGAAATGAGAATGTCATTGAGCAAGTGCGGACATTGGTCATGGAGGACCATCGTATCACAGTCCGAGAAATTGCGAACGAGATAGGGGTAAGCACTGGATCGGTACATTCAATTTTGACCGAGGATTTGGGCATGAGGAGAGTGTCCGCGAAATTCGTACCGAAATTGCTAACAATGGAGCAGAAGCAACGCCGTCTGGAAATCGCACAGGACATGCTGGACAATGCAAACAGTGACCCCAACTTTCTGAACACCGTGATCACAGGCAATGAGTCGTGGGTTTATGGGTACGACCAGGAAACAAAGATGCATTCGTCACAGTGGAAACATCCGACATCCCCTAGGCCAAAAAAAGCATGGCAGGTCCACAGCAATGTCAAGGTCATGTTGGCCATTTTCTTTGACTCCCATGGGGTTGTGCATCATGAGTATGCACCACAAGGCCAAACAATCACAAAGGAATACTACCAGGAGGTCCTGCATCGCCTTTGTGATGCTGTGCGGCGCAAATGACTGTATCTGTGGGCAGCAAAAACTTGGCAGCTCCATCATGATAATGCACCCGCCCATTCTGCACATCTGATTCAGACTTCCGTTGCCAAACACAACATCCCTGTGGTTCGTCAGGCTCCCTACTCTCACAACATGGCTCCATGTGACCTTTGGCTATTTTTCAAGCTTAAAATGCCGCTGAAAGGAACCTGATTTGAGTCAAGTGAAGACATCATGTGGAATGCGATGGCCCAGCCGATCACCATTCCAAAAGACGCGTTCCAGAAGTGTTTCCAACAATGACGGAAGCGTTGGGAGAAGTGTGTGCATTACCAAGGAGACTACTTTGAAGGGGATTAGGGGTTTGTACCTCCATCAATAAATGTATTTCTGCCAACCAAAGGTTCGATACTTTTTGAACACACCACGTATCTTCCAGCATGGTAAACTTTGGTTTGCCGCAATTCGTAAAAGTGGCCCATTTTGTTGTGTGGCGCTTGGAGTTTGTTTGTATGCTTTGTTTTGTGGTTGAAGTAGTGATTTNTTCTCTCTCTCCTTTTTTTTTTTTTTTTTTTTTTTTTTTTTTTTTTTTTTTTTTTTTTTTTTTTTTTCTTCTTTTTTTTTTGTTATTGGATATGTGTGTTATCGATTTAGTTGGCCGCTAACACCTGATAGTTTATGTTCATATGGATGGCAAGACCTGCTAGGTATTATATCGGTCTGTGTGGGTTTCCTGTGTACTGAAAATTCCAACTTTTTGTTTTTGCAATGTATTGTGAGATTCAAAAGTTAACATCTTCTTGTAGTTCTTTCTCTACAGTAAATTTTATGAATGGTTGTAAGTTACTGACTTCGTTCAGTGTTTGTTTTGATTTGGTCATTTTGATTTTCTCCATTAAGCTCCGAGACTGAATTAATATCTTGGTTTAGGGAAATGGTTGCAATTCCGGGAAAAGGTGTTCTAAATATGGGACATTTTATGGCTCACCTGTGTTATTGACGTTAGTTCACTCAACCTCTGCTAGGTGGCAGGGTGCAGTGGAAAACCCATGTCAATTGTCACTTGCTGATTTGTGCTGTGAGAAGAATGAACATTCAATTTGAACAGTGAGTTAACATTAAATTTTGTGTGAAGCTGGGTGACACAGCCACAGAGACATTGCAGCTTCTGCGTGATGCCAATGGTGATGAAACTTTATCTCGGGCATGAGTGTTTCAGTGGCACAAGTGATTCATGTCAGGCAGGGTGTTGGTGGAGGAAGACAAAAGATCAAGCCGGCCTTCGAGTTCCTAGAACGAAGACAATGTGGTTCGCATCAGAGCCATGATACAGGAAGACTGTACTGTTACAGTGTGCATGTTACCTGATGCCCTGAATATCAATAAGTCGACCTGGCAATAAATTCTGCAAAAGGACTTGGGTAAATGAAAACTCAATGCCAGGCTAGTCCCACACACCCTCACTCAGGATCAAAAGGAGGTGCGAGCTTCAGTTTGTGATGATTTGTTACACGAGACACAGAACCATTCCACGTTCATCAATAGTATCACTGCCAAGGATGAATTATGGTGTTTCCAGTATGACCCTCAGACAAAGAGGCAAAATGCTGAATTGCGGTCAATGGGTTCTCCAGCACCAAAGAAAGTGAGGCGGTAACCATCAAAATCAAAGACTCTGATAATCATTTTTTTCAATGCCAGGGGTATTGTTCATAACAACTTTGTTCCGCAAGGGCAAACTGCCAACCAAGAATTTTACATCTCTATACTTAGGTGCATGTGCAAGGCACTTTGACATCATTGTCCTGACCTATGGTCATCTGGAGAGTGGACTTTGTTGCATGACACTGCGAGACCACACACAGCTCTAAGTGTCAACAGATTCTCGCTAAACACGTTACTGTGCTTCAACATCCCCCATACTCCTCTGACCTCTCGCCATGTGATTTTTTCTGTTTCCATGACTGAAAAAATGCTAAAAGGAGGGCAACATGTGAATATAGAGGCTATTCAAGCGGCTATGACAACGGAGCTCACAGCCATTCTGAAAGAGGCATTCACCAGCTGCTTCCAGGACTTGCTGAAACGATGGCAATGGTGTATTGACTGCAGAGAGAACTACTTTCAAGGGGACGGGAACCACTAGTTAATAAGTTGAATTTTGTATTTTTTATGGGCTCAGTCTTGAAACTTCATGGACAAAAGTTTGTATATGAGTAAGTCATTGACATGTCTGAAATATGCCATTATCTGTTGTGTTCTTAGGACTGCATATATTTCTTTATATTCCTTTGTTTATTGGATAGCTGGTAAAATTGGAAGTAGTTCTGTTTCACCATTATTTGCAGTGTGTGCATTATTTTCTTATGTATATTCATGTGAACTTCTGAGTTGTCCTGAAGTATATTGTTAATTACGTTCATAATGTCTCTTTCTGGTACATTGGTATACATATTTTCTATATCTAAGGGGAATATTCTTGTATCTCTGTTAAGTTCGGTTGTTTGTAGATCTGTCATTAGGTGGTTGGAATTGCAAATGTTACATGTGTATGGTAGATACAGGTGGTTGTGTAACATTTTTGTCAAATGTTTTGCTAATTCATATGTCATGCATTATTTCCAATTAATTCTAATTCTGATGGGTGTGTTTGGTTTATGCAGTTTTATTGTGGTGTGTAGGCTTGGGGCTGTGGGGTTCATTGCATTATGCTTACAACATATTATTAATAAATACAGATGTTAGTGATGAACTGGGCTTGAAAAATAAAACCATGGAAAATAAAAAATCAAAGAATAAATCAGAAGAGCATGTCATGCATACCTGCAACGTCTCCTTATTATCCTTAGTTATGCCTGCATTTTCATTTAAACCATACACTTCAGGTGAAGATTCTACTGGTAGGTTCTGGATAAAACATATAGCACCTTCTTGGTCACTGTCTTCTGGTATATAGTACTCCCCATTTGGTGAAACTGAATATCTAATAAAGAATCAAGTTCAATCATATGAAAATTTTCTGGGAGAAGGAAGAAAGAGCTTAGAAAAAAGTGAAGCTTGGTACTGTTTATCTGTAATAATCTTAGCCTATATTAATTCCTAAACGAAAATAAAATATGCTTAAGATACCACCTTCCTCACTATGTGTATGTCCCATTCATTTTTTTAATTGACCGCTATTCTCAAATTTTGGTATGAAAATTATGCCATCCTACAAGCTGTAATAACAACATGACAAGCATATAAATCTGTGAAGTGGAAATGATGAGAGCACCACTCAATACAGTGTCCCAGTGGTGGGGAAATATTCTGAAGTCCTCTTCCAAAAGCCAATCTTGTTGTCTTCCTTGTGGAGGGCGGTAACATATGAAAATATGGCAAACAGGGCAATAGTCCACCTAAGCTAAGGTGTGAGCACTAAATGGCACTGGGGTGGAATCTAGCCAGTACTGTTAACGATCCCTTGGGGCACCAGGCAGCACCCCACAGTATTTATGACTTCCACCCATATGGGGCATAGATCTGCAGTACTCATGGGACCAACAATGGATACCAGTAGTAACAGGTCTACAGGACTTACAAAAGTACTCCCCTCCAAGGAGATTCTTGCAAGAAAAACTTCAGCAGGGGATTGGGAGCCTGAGTGCATCATCAAGGGGCACTGATGCAACCAGTGAAGCAGCTGTTGAGATTTCAGTCAAAGGCAGGGATGAACTGGTAGTGAGGAACCTGCCTAAGGTAAGTAGTTACTATAGGATTCTGACAATGGTGTATAACACACAGAGCTATTGGGTTTTCGAACTTTATCCATAGTCCTGGTTTTTAAGATAACTAAGAGAAACATGATGTTCCGGAAACTGGATCTGTTTCTGTCCTCAGGTGAGGGAAAACACCTATTCTGTTGGGTCCCTTAGAAAGACCTAGCCTCAATCACTGGCCCACTGGCTAGTGCTTTCTAAGGGACCCAACAGAATAGGTGTTTTCCCTCACCTGAGGACGGAAACAGATCCAGTTTCCGAAATGTCGTGTTTCTCTTAGTTATCTTAAAAACCAGGACGATGGATAAAGTCCAAAAACCCAATATCTCTGTCTGCCTAAGGTAACATCAAGGACCCTTCTCTTGGAGTCAGCAGTTCCGACATACCACTGCAAGGAGCTAGCAGTTCAACACACTGCAGAAGGAAAAAGTCTGTGACATCTAGCCTCAAGAGTAGGCAGGCTTCATCTAGGAAGGACAAAACTCTCTAGATGTGCTAGACAAATGCTAAAGAATGCAAGGAAAAATCAAGCAGGAACCAGGGACACTCAGCAACCAGGAAATGCAGGCATATGCAAGTAGCGAAAAACCTTGACCGGGACGTCTAAGAGGCCAAGCTGTGAGGAAAGCACCCTTATGGAAAGGACCAGACCTCCAAAAAGGCCCAGGGACTCTAGTGGACAAGGGGCATATATGGAGGCACTGACCAACATCAAGACAGACATCTTCAAGGAGAATAACCCTGAAGACAAGCTAATCAAAGATGACCGGGATCAAATCCTTAATGAACTGGGAAGGGTGTTTCATGGGACTCTGAAAGGAGAACTACCATATCTGAGGTTCGTCAGGTTGGATGGAGGTGCACTCATCTATGCATGTGCCAACCAGCAGTCTGTTCAGTGGCTCATTAGGGCCATTGACAATTACAGGCTGGGATCTGGGGCCAGGCTGAAGGCTATGGATGCCAGGAAGCTCCTCATGCCTATTAAAGTGGTTCTCAGGACAAAGGATAAAGTCGTCATGAGTACTGACAAGCTGCTGAAGTGTATTAAGGACCTCAACCCAGGGCTTCATACTGATCAGTGAAGGATCCTCGACAAGCAACCTGAGTCAAAAGGCCAAAGACTGATCCTTCTTATGGACTGGGACTGCCACACAGCTATCAAGGAGACCAGATATAGAATTTTGCAGGACTTTCTCAAGAAACTGTTCAGGTCCTGAGAGATCCTGAAGCAAAGCCCCAGCAGGAGGAAGAGTCATTCTCTGAGGGGGAGGGGGAAGGGGAAGGTGAAGGTATGGCCACCCCTTTCCAGACTGAGATTTCTGAGTGGAGGAGGGCAGCAGAGACCATCACTCCAGCTCCCACAGTTCCACGGACCCTTGCGGAGAGAAACTAGTCTGCCAAGAAAGGAGAAATAAAGGAGGAAGGGATGGAAACAGACCCTTCCCCCACAAAATGAAAAAGTAGTCAGGGAGGGGGCAAAAACACCAGTGTTATGAAAATTATGCAAATTAACTTACACCCCAGCAAAGCAGTAGTTCTATGCCAGCAGCTTACTGAGGGAATAGCAGACATAGCATCTATTCAGAAACCTGGGATTTTTAGGGGTCAAATAAGAGGTATAACAAACAATCTTTTCTGTTGTGCCTGAAAGCAACATAAGAACCTGTATTTATGGCAGGAACCATATTAATGCTCAACCTCTGTTGGAGTTCTCTTCTAGGGATGTGATGGCAGTGAATCATCAGTCAGCATTTTGTCTGGAAAGTGAACTGTGCGTAATTCTTTTAGAGTCCACACTCCAGTTTGACCATAAGGAAGCTTAACAGCACTGACCCTGTTCATTTGTTCTGCCATTAATTTCATGATTTTGGAACTTCCTGTACATGGTAATCTCCTGGCAGTACCTCCTCCATGAAGACCATTTGACTTTCCTAATTTCTGTGTTGTAACAGGTCAGGGTTTTCTTATAGTTATCCCACTGGCCGGTCTTTTAGCTGTGTTAAACAGCCTCTTTATTTTGGCTCTCAGACCACTCAGCTATTTATTCCACCAGGTGCTTTCCTTGGTGAGCAAGTGGTCTTGGCTGGACAGTTGTTATGTTAGGACATGATGGCCCGTTGCAGCTGGTCAGCAGCCAGATCTATGTCTCTTATCATGCACATACTTTATGAAATCTTGAAGCTATTTCATAAAGTATATGCAGATTCAATGTATTTGCATTTACAATAATTTTTTAAGTCACTTATTTAATGATATTGTCAGTATCAAGACTATATAGTGTTGAGAATTCATCTGATTCCATTAATTTTAAATAGGAAATGTCCTTAACTAATTGCAAATAATCACTGAAAAATTTAAACAAATTTCTTTAATTTTGTGTCAGCTTTGCAAGGATTTGTATAAAACAGTAAAAAAATTAGATTAGATATAGTAACATTTAACTAGGGAGGAACCAATTTTCTGATCTGGCAATCACCAGAAGAAACTCACATAAACTTAAATATGGAAAAAAATTACCTAGGAGTGTATACTATATCTTTATTACAGTATACAGATAGCAGAGATTGCAGAAGTCGTCTGTCCTTGTCATCAGTTACTCGACCTCCGTAGTTACATTCCCCTGTGAGATATGTAAGTGCATCAAAGGGAACTTCATCATAGTCATTCAAAAACATCTGAAAAGATGCAAATAATTTCAGATATTGTGTATGAAAGGAAAGACGTTGTAACATTTATTCCATATTGAAGGATAAAGATATGAAAACTTTTAAGTGTAATGCAAAATAAAATATTCCTACAACCATTACAGTGCTCTTCAAACATATATGAAAAATACCATTAGCTTTAACTGAAGTTCAGACACTTCTGAAAATGCTACTGCAGAGAAATATATCAGAACACAATGTCAGTTAAATGCATGAGCGATTCTGTTACTTGAGAAATATTTTATAACTGAAGATACATAACTTCAGTATGAGTAATAATGCAGTTTGCCCTTAAAACTTATAATAGAGTAAATGTTTGATATCACACATCTCTGGGACCAAGGGGTTACCAAATAGTGCAGTTTCGCAGTTATTAGAATGTTATGCCAACTGTGTATCTTACTGTACCTAGCAACCTCATGGACCAAACTCACAAACTCCATGATTTCAGTCTGCAAGCCAACTATACCAACTGAGCAACCGCCGCTTCTCGGCGAAGTTTAGTGCCAACTTTTGTGGACAGAGGGTGTTGCGTGGTCAGGGCAATGAATCCCCACGACCTTTAATTTCGGTTTTCTAGACCGGAGCCGCTATTTCCTTGAAATAGCTCCTCAATTATCATCACGAGGCTAAGTGAACCCCGTTCTAGACCCACTACTTTTCCGAAAAATCTGGTAGCACTGGGAATCGAACCCGGACCTCTAGATCTGTGGCCAGGAACGCTGACCACTAGACCAACAACAAATTAATTTTATTTCACATCCTTATTTACATCATTACATTATATCATTATTTCACTCTTTTAATAATCATTCTCATAATTAGACAATTTTTTCATAATAGAGCTTTCCAGATCATCCAGTACCAGATATCAAAACTTTTACTGCATTTAGGTCACTTTCAAGACCACAGCAGGGAACTAATATGAATATAGTCACAAAACTTTCTTAAACTTTCCTGTTTGTGTTGAATTATCAATTACATAGATAATAAAATGTATATTTACTATAAACAGTGCAAATGTATACTGCCAGTTTTGAATACACATAATATCCAAATGTATTTTCTGCAGTATGGCATTCTGCACTGATCTTGATGTTACGTGCTGTGAACACAACCCTATTTCTAACAGATATTACACCATACTAGTTAGATTACACTATATATACCATTTAGACTATACTGCTGTTAAAGCTGATGGACAATAAAGACAACAGACTGCATGGAAGCATAGAATATCCTGTCCATGCACTTAATTAAATATACATAATATTGAAAATATGAGAAATAAAAGTTGTAGATGTTAAAGATTTGGCTCAAATTTCTTGTCAAATTGAGGTTAACGTGGATTAATATGGGCCACAACCAAAGTCATCTAACATCCTCTGGTCTACTCAGAATTACTGGTCTTCTGGACTTTGCTCATCATCCAATATTTAGAAACTACAAAATACAATGTTTCAAAAATGGCATCTGTTTTCTTCCTCAGGTGATGGGGAATACACCTACTCTGTGTAGTAGTGAGCTAAACTCAAATCACTGGACAACCCATTCCAGTACAACTACAGTCATATAAGAATCTGAGACCAGGCTACGTTGAAGAAAGGTAACAGAAAAATATGCAGTGAAAATTGTGATAAAGCATGCATAGACCTGAAACTAATATAGAAGGGGATGTGAAAATTTATGCAAGAATTTGTGAAACCATTTTGAGCCTACTACCATCTGTGGAGTAGAAACTGAAACCTTATAGAAACCCATGAAGAATCTGTTACATCATACTGATCTTCTCTGTGAGTTGGAAACCTCACTGCTGATGTGGAGGATCCAGATGGGAGAAAAATATTCAAACTGGGTTGTCTGATTGGATTGTTTAAGCATGCCATTGCGTCCAATTTCTATTTCCTATACCTGGTGCTACTTTAAATTTCTATAATCATACCTTCATCCCAGTCTACCCTATGACCCTATCATAGGCATGTTGGGTTAATTTTGATCTTTCTAGAAAGTCCTCTTTCATGTTGTGCAAACGTTCATGGACTGGCAAAATTTTCGTAAGTAATCTGTAAGTAATTCTGACCAACAGAATATCTTCATTCAGAAACATCGTTAGTAAACAAAAAGTGATTCACATTTGTAAGTTTTCTCTGCTTAATAATCAACAGAACAAAGTTTTGTCTACCCTCACTTCAGATTCTAAGAATTTTATGCTTATTCTTTCCAAACATATTCTCACAGACTCTGAGGAAGGAGTCTTTATGATGGGTTTGAACTTTTCAGTAATGGACCCATACTCCAAATTGAGCATGGCATGTGCTGTGGAATCCATTGCTTTGAACCTTCCACAGACTCTGGCCATTGGATTCAAGTGGAAGATCAGGGCCACGTTACAGAAGTCTAAGTATTCCATGCCTAACATGACTAAAAAGGAGCTGAAAGTGAAATCTTTGAGGCTTAACAAAGATATTACAATTCTTCAGGTGGACAAAAGCAATTTCAAGGTGGTGCTGGACGAATCCAAATACAAGAATAGGCTGAACACTTTATTGGATTCTGGCATTTAGGAACACTTACCCAAAGATCCTACAGCTAAGGTTGAGAGAAAAGTATGGAAATTCATTTCTAAATTCAAAACTGCTCTTCTTATAGATTTAAAACCTAAGTTGACTGCATACATCAGAAAACCTCTACATCTATATGTTCTTCCAAAGATTCACAAACCTGACAATCCTCTGAAGCCTATAGTGAGTTCTATTGGTTCCCCTTGCTATGCCCTGGCTGGTTTTCTCCAAAAGATACTGAGTCCTCTTGCCAAAAAATTGGAATCCTCTGTACAGAATTACGGCCACTTTGTACAACTGTTGAAGTCCGTAAACCTTCAGTCTCTAGATACCCTCATTAGGTTTGATGATGTTACTCTTTTCACTAATGTTCCAGTCAATGAAGCCTTACAAGTCATCAGAAACAAGCTCCATAATGATGACGCATTGACAGAACACTCACTCATGCAGGTCAAAGTCACCATGGAATTGCTGGAAGTTTGTTTGAGAACCACACATTTTCAGGTGGATGATAAGTTCTTCCAACAGAAAGATGGTATGGCTATGGGAGGTTTTCTATCAGTAACAACTACATGGACAATTTTGAGAAATTGGCTCTGACTCGGCACAACATAAGTCATTTCTATGACTCTGGTATGTTGATGACATATTTATGGTCTGGCCTCTTGGCCCAGAGCAGTTATAAAATTTCCTCAACCACCTCAATAGTTTAAGGCCTTCCACCCAGCTCACTAAGGAAAGAAAGTCAGAGAGTGTGATTCTTTTCTGGACGTTCTGGTCATCAGGAGAGACAACACTGGCCACCAAAGTCTACAGAAAATCCATCCATGCTGGCTGATATCTCAGCTTCAAATCTAATCATCAGCTGAATGTGCAAAGAGGTTTAATTCAGAGTCGTTCATAATAGAGCTTCTACCATATGCCAACAATGACAAGATCTGTTTAATAAATTAGTAGCCTGAGACATGATCTTCACCTCAACAGTTATTCCCAAGATTTCATTGACTCAGTTATTAATTCCAAGGGCAGCAGTCATCTGAATAAGGAGGAAAAGCCTCTGGACTCTGTGTATATCCCATATGTGAAGGGTGTTTCAGAGAAGTTTCAATGTACAGGGAACTGATGTAACATTAGGAAGATCTTCAAAACTAAACACACTCTTAGGAGTTCACTCATGAAAACCTAGCTGGAAAGAGATCTGCAACAGACGGCACAGTGCGTCTATAGCATTCCCTGTGTGGCAGAAGCTACATTGGCAAAACAGGCAGATCTCTGGCCGTGCGGCTCCGTGAACATAGGCACAGCCCAAAGAGGGTTTTCTAGAAAAATGACAATTAGTCCAACATGCTTATGAAAATGGTCATAGGGTAGGCTGGGATGAAGCTAGAACTCTGGAAATTGAAAGTAACAGCAGGTATATGAAATACAAGGAATCAGCCATTATGGAATGCTTCACCAAACCAATAAGCCAACCCAGTTTGGACATTTCTCTTATCTGCATGATACCCCTCATCATCAAAGAGGTTACCAACTCACAGAGAAGATAAGTATGATATAACAGATTCTTTATGGGTTTCTACAAGGTTTAGTTGCGAAACTTCAGTTTTTACTCCACAGATGGCAGTAGGCTCAAAATGGTTTCACAAATTCTTGCACAAATTTGCACCTTCCTTTCTCTCTTAGTTTCAGGTCTGTATGTGCTTTATCGCAATTTTTATTGCATCTTTTCCTGTTATCTCCTTTCGACATAGCCTGGTATCAGGTATGCATATAGCTGTAGTTTTACTGGCATGGGTTGTCCAGTGAATGAGGTTAGTACTTTCTAAGGGACCCGACACAATAGGTGTATTCCCCCTCACCTGAGGAAGTAAACAGAAACGCTGTGTTTTGAATACCGGGTGATGGAAAAAGTCCAAAAACTCAGTAACTCTGAGTGTTATACACCATCATTAGAATCTTTCAGACTCTCCTTTGGTGTGGTTTACAAATACTAAATTCCATCAGAATTTATTACATAGCTCTTTGACTGGCGCGGGCGTGTTTTAACGCCCGGACGATGCCAGCCGTTGCCTGGCGTTGGCGTGTTTTAACGCTTTGACAATCTCTTCCCTTCTTTGCTCTCTTGGCACTCATCAACCAAAGACATATATATGATAGTTTTTGTGCATGTTTGTAAAGAACCCTTGTAAACTTTGTGGGGGTCTATATTACTGTCAGAACCCTCTGAGAAGGAAAAGGTCAGAAAATATTTCACATTCATTCAGTTTCACCATGTCTTCTTGCAGCAAGTGTCTTCGTGTTCCTACAGACCAGCTGGAAAATGTTGTGAACGAAATTTGTTCTGATGATGATAGTGGCGATGAAATAATGATTCCTGAATTGGATGAAGTTGATAGTGACAATAATACAGTGATAGACAATGATCCACAAGACAGTAATCATGAACATTTACCTACCACGAGTGCGGTGCCTGACACGCCCATCTCATGAACTTACGGAGACATTGTACTCCCAGTATTTTCATTTGCTAATAGTTTCGGGATCAAAATTGATATAACACATAAAATGCATCCCTTTTCATGGATTAAAATTTTTTCTGGATGACGACTTGGTAAATCACATCACAACTGAAACCAATCGCTATGCTCACCAGCACTTCAACACACATGAGTTAGCTCCTCACTCTCGAAAACACAATTACAATTATGTCACATCAGATGAAATCTGGACATACTTAGGAATTGTGTTCATGACAGGAATCGACAAACGCCCTGAAATTGAAGAATATTTGTCCACTAGGCCCCTATTTCACACCCATGGTATGGACAAAACATGTCCTTGCGGTTGAATAGTTTCATTCTATTCAAAAAGAACACAAAAAAGGAAGAATACAAGAAGAGAAATTACAGATTCAAAGATTTTATATTGGACTGTGTAGAAAAATGACTGAACCAAACAAACAGTGTGGAGAGGGAGAAAAGTCAAGGAATGAAGTGGATGACGAATTTATTGCGTCAGACTAGAGTGCAGTCACGCCTCCGCCCTCGACCTTGAAAAGGCCACCAGTGAAAGAGCCAGTAAATCGTCTAGAGGGTGGCTTGAAAATTCACAAAATGGTCCATGTTCCTCCCAGTAACAATAAGAAGACTGGTGCTCTGAGAAAGTGTCGCGTGAGTGCTAAGCACAAGGTTAGAAAAGAAACAAGTATCATGTGTGCAGGCTGTGGTGTGGCTCTCTGCAAACTTTCATGTTTCAATGTTTATCACACGAAGAAAAACTAATAAAGAGGTATGGAAAGGAATTTATTGCATAATATATTGTATTTTAATTAGTTCCTGAAAATTTCGTTTTTAAAAACCGATTTTTGTTGAAGTTGTTTAGGAAAAAGTAACTACATGCATTTTAGCGACATAAGGTTTAAAGGGCCTGCCAGGACAGGGGTGGGATTTAAATACCCTTCGCGCCAGTCAAAGAGATAGTTCTTGAGATGAACTACACAAACAGATGTACAAACATGACTTGAGCAAAAGTGCTAAAAATTCTAACTAATCCTGTACACTAAAATGTACTTGGAAAAGTGGTATCTTAGCAACAGGAGTTTGATAATTAGGCCTAATTAGCTGTAATTAATAGAAAACAAATAGAAACTGTATAGCCACAGTTTGTACAATAATCATGACTCAACAGTGATTCTATGATGTATTTATTTCCGAATATACAAGATTCATTATACAGATATTTCATTATATGATATTGCTCTGCTGGTGTAAGCCCATCAGCAGTTTTTCCAAAGAAGTCTTGGCCATTTTGCTTTCCAATCATGTTTGTAGTGTCATATATTGAATATCCTTTATTATATTTTATATATATGTGTTCTATACATCACCTGCAGTTGCATGACACTGATCTGTAGATCAGATTCATTAAATTCATAGGGTATGTTCCAACCTAAAGGCCCAAACTGTCGTCTCTCCTGTATCACAGCATGGAAGAAGCACAAACCGTATAGTAGCTTCTGCCATTCCCTGAGTTTTAAACATGCACTGAAGAATGTTGGATCAGAAATAGGATTTGTCATGTAAGAGTGCAAAAGGTTGTTCTTCAAGCCTTTTGGTGTTTCATTAGTTACCTTTACACCTGAGAATGAAAAAAGATTGAGTGTAATAACTTCTAAAAATATGGAAGCATGGCTTAAACCGCCAAAATAAGACAAAAGTAATTACTGATTGTCAATTAGGCAATGCACTTAACTAGTCTCAGAAGCAGGTTTTGCCAACTGGAATGCTATGTTTCAGTGTGTCTCAGAATTTATAGATACCTGGTGAAGGCAGGTGTGCTGTCCAACAACAACAGTCTCGGTGACTGGATCAGTATGACCTACCGGAGCTGGTGGCTGAGTTCCCATAAAGGGCAATGGCATTGTGACCGGAGCCTCCCACATGGCGGCATAATGACTGTTGGGTATCACTACGGTGTACCTGGGAGAGCGCTCCGATGGGGGTAGCTTCAGCTATTTGAGTTGTCTCCCTAGAGTACCGATAAGGTGCTGCAAGCCTTAGGGCTCAATACTCTAACACAGTTTGACCAACCCAGGTGGAGGGGTGGGAATGGGGGAGCTCATAAGCAATCCCCAGGGGCGACTCTCTGATGTAGGTTGCCCTCGTCGCAACCTCATGACTAACTGGTGTCGCACACCCATTTATCATCTGGGACCCCTCTCCCCCCAAACAGGCACTCTTGGTCCTGGAGGCTTGTGAGGGTTGCAGTCACTATAGGACCAGATCACCTAAGCCAAGATCTGAGGCATCGTGCTGAGGGCTGCATGGCACTGGGGTGGTAATTAGCCAGTGTCCTGAACAATCCCCTCAGGGCACCAGGCAGCACCCCATTCTATCTATGCATTCCACCCATATGGGGCGCTGCAGGTGGCGACCTTTCAAATTCCCATGACTAGTGGAACCGAAATGAATAAAGGAGCCAAATCAAAAACTGGTCGTAAGGACCTTAAACTGAAGAGGGACCCCCCTCCAAGGGGATCCCTATGAGAAATGCTTCAGCACGGGGCTGGAAGCTCTGGCGAATCACTAAGGGACCCAATTGCAACCAGCGAACCTGCTGTTGGACTTTCAGCCAAAGGTAGGGATGAACCAGTGGTTCAAAACCTACCTGAGGTAAAAACAAAAACTCCCCTCTTGGGAGTCAGTAGTACTGATATACCACTGCAGGGGGCTAGTACCTCTAGCACACTTGCAGCAGGTGAAGGATTAGGACACCTAGTCTCTGGAGTAGGTTGACCCCATGTAGCAAAGAAAGTCCTGCCTGGATGCGCTAGATGGAAGTTAAGAAAGGCAAGAGCTGGGGCAAGCAAAACAGGAATTGGGGGCAGTCAGCAACCAGGAAATGTAGGCTCGTCCAAGCAGGGAGAAACCCCCACCAATACCTTTAAGAGGCCAAGGTTGGAGGGCAAGACCCCTACAGAAACGGCCAGAACTCTGAAAAGGCCCAGGGACTCTAAGGGACTAGGGACTTACAAGGGTGCTCTGACCAATATAAAGGTAGCTATCTTCAAGGAAACTTATTCTGAGGATAAGCTTCCTGAAGATGACCAGAATTCCATTCTGGAAGCCCTGAGGGAGGTGTTACATAAGACTCCAAAGGGAGAACTACCACACCTGAAATCCTAAAGACTAGTGGGAGGTGTACTTATTTATGCATGCGCTGACCAACAGTAGAGATACCATATATGCGAGATGTTTCCTCTGGAGGCAAAACAATCCGGAGGTAAACTACTCCCCCAATCGGATCTCCGGGGGGGAGTGTTTCTAGAGGAAATGTCATGCAGGCGTTATTTGGGTAGCTTGTTAACAGATGATGGAAGGTGTACTTGTGAAATTAAATCCAGGATTGCCATGGCAAAAGCTGCATTTAGCAAGAAGAAGAATCTTTTTACCAGCAAATTGGACTTAAATTTGAGGAAGAAACTAGTGAAATGCTACATTTGGAGCATAGCTCTGTATGGGGCTGAAACATGGACACTTAGGGCAGTAGATCAGAAACATCTGGAAAGTTTCGAAATGTGGTGTTGGAGAAGAATGGAGAAGATCAGTTGGACCGATTATGTGAGAAATGAAGAAGTGTTAATTAGAGTCAGTGAGCAGAGGAATATCCTACATGAAATAAGAAAACGGAAGGCTAATTGGATTGGTCATGTTTTACGCAGAAACTGCCTTCTAAAAGAAGCTATCGAAGGAAAGATAGATGGGCGGATAGAAGTGACAAGAAGACGAGGAAGAAGACGTAAGAAGATGCTGGATGACCTTGGGGACAGAAGAGGATACTGTCATTTGAAGGAGAAGGCTCTAGATCGCATTAAGTGGAGGAATTGTTTTGAAAGAGACTGTGGACCTGTCGTCTTGACAGATTACTGATGATGATGATGATGACCAACAGTCTGGTCAATGGTTCACCAAAGCCATTGACAACCACAGGCTGGAATCAGGGGCCAGGCTGAAGGCTACTGATGCCATGAACCTGCCCAAGCCTGTTAAAGTGGCTCTCTGGACTAGGGACAAAGTTGCCTAGAATCAAGAAGAGCTGCTGAAATGGATTGCAGACCTCAATCCAGGACTTCATACTGAGAATTTGAGGGCACTCAATAAGCAATCTGAGTCGAAAGGCCAGAGGCTTATCTTATTCATAGACCAGGACTCTTATACTATTATACAGAGGAACAGTTACAAAATATTCATAGGTCTCTCACAGGGGACTGTTAAGGTGCACCGGGCAGAACCTGTGTCAGATACAGAATCTTCCAAATCGGCCTCTGAGGGGGAGGGGGATGATGTACCCACTCCCTCAGTTGACCAGAAGAGAGTAACTGATGAGAACGAGACAGTCCCTGCTCTCGTCAACCTGACCTTACCAGATCAGGGACCTCCCTTGGAGGAAACCAGGTCCAATAAAGGAAAAAGTGCTGTGGAAGAAGGTATGGAGGAGGACACCTTTCCCGGCATTACAGAATGAACACACAACACATACAAACACACATGAAATTTACACACAACCTACGATTCATTCAAATTAACCTAAACCACAGCAAGGCTGCTATGGCAATTTTATGTCAACAACTTGCTGAAGGAAAAGTAGACATAACACTTATTTAGGAACCTTGGATATATAGGGGCCAAATAAGAGGCTTAACGAANGGGGGGGGGGGGGACAGCTTATTCTGTTGTACCTGGAGAAAATGTGAGATCATGCACATATGTTAATAATAATATTAATGTTTTACCCTTGCTGGAGTTTTGTTCCAGAGACACAACAACAGTGAGGATGACATATGCATTGGGTGGAGGCTGTGAGGAGCTCATCGTCATTTCAGCCTACCTTCCATATGACTTGGATGAACCACCACCTTCCAAGAAGTGAGGGACATCACTGAATATTGCCATCTTAAAAAAAAACAGCTCATCATTGGGTGTGATGCCAACGTGCACCACACATTGTGGGGAGCACTGACGTCAACCCAAGAGGAGAATGCCTCATGGAATATTTGGTGAGTTCAAACCTTAATATTCTAAACCAAGGTAATGAGCCTACCTTTGTGGTTTGCAATAGGCAGGAGGTTATCGACTTGACACTAGGGACCAATAAAATAGGAAACCTGATAAGTAATTGGCATGTATCTGATGAACCGTCCCTAACGGATCACAGATATATGCTTTCAAATAAGCAACATTACAGATCAAGCTACTTATAGGAATCCTAAGAGAACCGATTGGGAGTTTTACAAAGACGACCTAAAGGTAAATCTGGAGACAATCTCGGGAAATATATGCACAAAAAGGATGCTGATCGGTCCTTTGACCAGTTGCAATGGGCTATTATCTCGTCCTTTAATCAGAATTGTCCAGCTAGGACCACTCGCGAACCAAATTTCTTTTATAAAACACAGGTTAAAATTATTATTATTATTCTAATTTAATTGTTAAGAGTTAAAAGTTCGTGAATCGAAGTTCAATTCAAGTGACATGAATTGAACTTCGATTCATGAAATTTTATAAAAGAACTCAATATATTAGTGAGCGTAAGTGTGGAAAAGATACAAGGTCGAATGAGTGAAAAGTGAATGTGACCGTGTGTAATTATACAGCCGTGTTCATACACCTGAAGATGACCTGTTAAGGTCGAAACATGTAGTGATAATGTGATAATAAAAAACGTGTTGTGTAGTCGGTAAATTCACTCTACTATTGATTAAAACACACAACAGGATGTAAGAAATGATTAAAATCCTTATTAGGTTATTTAGTATATGTATAGCGGCCTCCATAGTCTAGAGGTAACGTTCCCACCTCATGACTCGTAGTACGCGGGTTCAAATACCCGGCAGAGGTCGTCGAATTTTTAAGGGCAGAAAAATTCAGGGAACAAGTCCTCCGGGAGGGACTTTAAGCCGTGGGTCCCGTTTCGTAGCTTTATGGCACGTAAAAGAACCTCATATCTCCAAAGGAGGTCACTAAGCCAAAATTACGGACGTTTCCCGCCCAACAGCAGTCTCTAATACCTCTAGTAGATGGGGGAAGCATTATAGATACCTCTCAGCTAGTAGAGCCGGTCTCGCTGGCTGGGCGGGACTGATGGTAAGCACCAGTACCAGTAGGATATAGAGACTGGTAGAATATCATAGAGGGAAGCACAATAGATGAAACTGGTCGCGGTGCATGGGGAAACCCATCCTCTCTAAATAACTAACTAACTAGTATATGTATTTAAATATATTAGATTTTCTTAGGATGATATGTATACAGGCTGCTCCCTGTGTTGAAGTTGTTGCTATGTTGTAGTGATCTGGTCTAGACAACTTGTTTGGGGGCGTATCTCTATATGTGGGTATGTTTGAATAGAGTCAAGTGGTATGAGGTAGGGGGAGGATACTGTGAGTGGCTGAAGAGATGGGGAAGGGGAGGGGTTATTTGGTGTGTGTGTTTTGTTACTAGAATGTCAAATATGGGGTTATGCACATCTGTAGACCTTTCTTTGTTATGTCATAATATCTTTCCAATGTGTTGAGCTTGGGTCCCATCCTTTCTATATGTAAGACTTTTATGGTCTGGTCCATCGTGTCAAATGCATGTCAAGTTTCCAAAATGTGTTATGCGAATTTAGAATGCTGTTTATTAGTCCTGATAGCATTTATATGCTCTCTGTAGCAGACTATGAATGTGAGTCCTGTCTGTCCAATATATTTGAGTGGGCATGCGCAGCATTGTAGCTGGTATATACCTCTCAGGTTGTATATATCTTCTGGTATTCCTTTAAGTTTCAAATGGTGTCTGATTGTATTAGTCTTCTTGTAGGCAACTGTATGCCTGATGATGACACAGTATAAGGATCAGAACATGTAGCATCAATAAAAACAAATGTTGATACAATAGTACCTATTTTGTTTTTAAATATAGAATACTGTTGTGTAGACTGCATACTTCCATATACATTTATAACACACAACAAGATGCATAGTATTAAGATTGTTACATTACACTTTAGTTAATTTTTATTTCATAACATACCCTAGAAGCAAATTACTTTAGAAAGTTCACTGTTCAAGCAATAAAAAAAATGGATATTTATAGCACTAACTACAATGAAACAAACGGAAGTACACTCTGGACATGTCAGAAACATTTCTCTCTATGAATTCTTAGTCAGAATCTCAGTGCTTACCATTCTGCAGAATGGAAACAGGGAAATCTGAAGATGGGTAGCTGGTCAGCCAGAGTCGAAACTTCTCATGTGTTGTTTCAGGAATTATTATGTCATCACATATGCGTTCTAGTTCTGACATCCAGCTGGCTGCAAGGTGACAGTTTTGTAGAACAACCCAATGTCCAAGCTTGATGGCTGCATTTATCATTGTCGCTGCTCTCGGACCCTGGAAATGTTAAAATAATAATATGTGAAAATTCATATTGACCATGTAACTCTAAATGTACGAACTTTCAATTTCTAAAAATACTTCACATTATTACTTACCTAATTTTAACCTCTTTCATCATTATACTGTGACAGAAACGCCCCTTGTACTGCATCATGTTGGAAATAAACTTCTTGATTGCCTATATTTTATTCACCATTGCTAATAATTGGAGTTGGGTGAAACTGATTCCCTTGATATTGTAGTCTCAAATCAGTCTACTGTATCAGACAATGATGTAAATGATGACATATGAATAGGCAAACTGGTGGAATGGTTGCTGCATGGGCCAATTTCAGTACTTGGAGGAACAAGTCCATTCCACTTTTACTATAAATCCTAAGTGGATGGTCCTGGGATTTAACCAAGATCTACATGTTGAGAAGCCAGTGACTGACTGCCAAAGATAAGGCATAGCCACAGTGGTTATTTGCAAAGAGATAAAAAAGAAAAGGAAAAATAACAAGGAAAAGAGCAATTCTTTCAAATTATATCTGCAAGCAAAGGTGCCATACATCTACAGCATTGCTCTTAGAAGAGACAATGGGTGAAATTGTCTACATACCATCTTAGATTTTCACATTGTGGACAGCACTCATATGTCCAGCTGATTTAATACTTTATATCAGTCTTCAATTCTTATTCTAGTTTCATTTTTACACAAAGTTTCCACAAAATCCATGATTTATTTAAACTGTCTTGCAGTGCATACACTCATTTATCTCCTTCTTTCCCTTGCACTACATGTTTCGGCATAATAATGCCATCTTCAGGTGCTTACTTATCCACGCCAAACTAGTTCATTGCATGCCTTGTTCTCATATTAAAATAACTAAAATATGTATCTATCATATACATTGTCAAACGTTAAAAATATTAAAATTGTTCAGGATACCACATCGCTACGTCGCACCTCACTACGCCAGTCACGCCCATTCTCCTCTGTTGGAGCACTCCTTCACTA